>NW_009215704.1:0-2170 GCF_000690835.1 Fulmarus glacialis
CGGCGCTGCATGCCGCACTCTGCGGCGCGGGCTGCGCAAGATACGCATTCAATTTGCATGTGCAATTACCCTGGTGTGGTATGCGGAGCGGTTTTGCATGCACAAGTGACCATTCATGCATCCAAATACCATCTGTGGTGACAATTACCACAAGCACACATGTAATCAAGGTAATTACACACGCAAATTGGGCGTGTGATTGCATGGGCATTTCTATGATTTTTTTTTTTTTTTTTTTTTTAATTTAGCCCTCTAAAAACTAAAATAGATTCTAAGTTATGTTTTAAATTATCTGCCCATCTGGCTATACTTGCAAATAACGACTGTTTATAGTGAGAGATATTAAACAGACGCTGTTGATAGATGGGTTAATCATTGCAAGAGAAGAAAAGGGATTGTTTTATGCCTGTGTATTGACCCACGATACATAGTAACTAATGACGGGTTTGAACACAAACAGGTAACGACCAGCTTTTTGCAAGAGAAGTGCCTTCTAATAAAAATTACAGTGTACACATTATAAGAACGTATCTGATGAATCATTACTGCAGTACAGTGTAGCGATGGACTTAAATAAAGCCCCGATTAATTATTAAACCCGAGTAGCATGCGTTCCCAATTGCACAAAACCCGGGAAGAGCTGGCAGAGCTTACGGGGTGCCAAGCCCTCGTGTTTTAGGAGGGTTTCCACGCTCAGAGCTTTGCCCACCCCGCTCTGCTCCTCGCCGTGCACTGCCGTGGGTCGCACCCAGCTCCCTGAAATCACCGGGAAACTTTCTGTCGACCCCAGGGAAAAAACAAGATAGGCCCAGTTTGACAAAGATGCCGTGCACGTGAGACCGATGGCACTGTTTGAGCAGGGGTGACCCGTCCTTGTCGTCTGAAAATGCCATGCCACCATAGCCGCCGCAGAGCGACGGGCGAGGGCATCCCTGCCCCTTCCCCTCCTCCCGTTGAAGTGCTGCACGTTCGCTTAGGGAGTGTCTGTTCTCTGCTGGCTAAGCAGAAGAACCAAGCATGCAGTGTAATCAAAAAAGCCATTAGCACTGCCAACTCTTAAGAAAAATTAGCATTATTCTTTAATGCCGGGCCCTACTTAGGTAGCACTCAGCAACGCAGTGGGCTGCTCCAGTCACACCAGCTTATGAAACCAACCATAAAGCAAAATGTCTCTGGAAGGAAACCCGATAATGCATCTCCCCTACTATCTCCTTCAGCAACAGGAGCTAAGAACAAGACGATTTGCTATTAAAGCATCAGTAAGGTATTTTGCCGTGTGCTGAAGCCCATGCTGGGCTATCCAGGCCAGCCCCTGCACTGATGGGATCTAAACCATTCAAGCTTTGTTCCTCTCAGGAAATCACTTTCTGGGAGTTTCAAGCCAAAGCTGATAAAAGTTTTGAGCCAAACTGCTCAAAACAGGTGAGCATTTTGCAAAACCAGTAGCAGGGAGGAGAAGCACGGAGCAATGTCCAGGAGCACACGTTCTCAGAGCCATGTCATGGGGACACCTCCTTCCCAATGTCCCCGGGGAAACCCTACAGCGAGCCAAAAGAGTTTTGTCAGCATGAAACGGCCCAGAGAGGTTCAGGATGTGTCACTCCCCGTGGAAACGAGCTCAGCAGGGCATGGCCACTACAGATGGGCAAAGGAAAAACGAGGAGCTACCAAAATCCAGCTCCAGCCATGGAAAAAGCCTAGTGGGACTCACAACACACGCGTGGTCTTCCTTGCTCTGGCTACGTCCCGTCGTACGGGGTGAGTTCCCAGGGCTGCCCGTGCTTTTGTCTAAGGACGCGGGCGCTGGGAGCCGTCCCTCAGGCACCGAGGAAGGACCTTGCAGGCTGGGCAGCAGAGCTGCAGCTCCTGGAGGGGAAAAGAAGGGAGATTTCCATGATTTGGAGTGAGAGCGAGCTGGGGACACCCCGGGGAAGTGAGTCAGGGAGCTGTGGTACTTGCCAGGGCAGGGTGTGTTTTAATAGAGGGCTGCTGGGTTTTTAAACACAGTCACGTTAGGGTTGGTGCCAGGTAAAGCCCAGCACCCGTTGCTGCTGGGAGAGACGAGAGCGAGGAGGGAAGGCAGGAGAGAAGAAAAGATGCACTAGAAATACATTGCAGCAGCAGCCGGTAGCAACAGAGGAGCAAAGGTTGTCCCAGCATTTCTATTATA
>NW_009215705.1:0-5103 GCF_000690835.1 Fulmarus glacialis
TTTTAATAATAAATATAAGTATAAATAGATACAATAATAAAATTTTATAATAATTATTATTGATGAAAGGAACAAGGTTGTATTTTCCTACCTGCTTACCCCATTATAAATCAAACTCCTGCTTTTTTAAACAAAATTATTAGTCTCTTGGTATTTGTATTCATAGCAGACATGCTTCCAAGTTACTATAAAGCTATTGTTAGCTGTATGATTTAAAATGTAATAACAGGAAAACACTGGAACTCAGAGTGTGTTGTGCATGTGTTACAGAGAAGCAAATGACATTGGGTATAGCCCTCATAGTATCACCCTCACAGTGATGGAATTGACTGACTGCTTATTGTCATGCTCATAACTGCACATAGAATGCAATTATCTATACAAAGCTTTTGGGATTTGAAGGTGCAAGTGGAATAAATAATATTTTTATAGGAACAAATCATAGAACTCACTGACAAAAAGTTTTAGCACCTGGACTTAAAATCCACTTTCTAAGAGAAATGAGACCAAATAACTGCCTTGCTCTCTCACCTAAATAACAGGAAAAGAGGCAACGAAAATTTTCTTTAACAAAACCCACAAACACATTTGTATTGTTCACTGATTTTAGTATAGAGAGAGGAAAAAAAAAGGTTGAGAAAAAAGGAAGGTAGAAACAAACAAACAAACAGAAACCCACAAGCTTGTCTACGGTTTCAGTTTATTCATTAAGTACGTGATATAAAGGACACTGAAGTTACTGGGTGTATTTCCATTGGGTTGAGGCAAGCAATGGAAACTAAATCCCAGTAGAGACTTGTAAACTGCAACATTTCCCCACCAGAATACCGGTAAACAATAATTAAATCTTAAATCCCATATTCCCTGCAAGGAATTTAACCTGAACTGTAAGAAAAATTGATAAGAGCTGTCTTCACTCTGAGAAATTTCAAACCAACAAATCTGATTTCTCATTCCATTACAGTTTAGTGTAAATTGTATAATCAATGCTAGATACACAGTTTTGAGTAGTGCATAGTAGGAACACTGAACCCAGTGGCTACAGGTACTGTTGCTGCTAAAAAATAATAATAAAAAAACCCCACCACATCCTAAAAATAAATTAATAATATTTTGAGTATATTGATAATAAGAAAAGCTAGTAGATTTAGAATACAGTTGAAAATACTTATTTTCCAATGAAAAAAAATTAAATTTTAATCATTAAATATTAGTTTTGCTCTATCTTGTTTTCCTCAGAGATGACCTCTCCTTGTATTAGCCATATACTTAAAATATCTGTGCAGGGTTGGGAGGGCAGGGTGTGTGTGTATGTTTGTTTGAGGTGGTGTTTGGAGGTAGAGGTTGGTGGGGTTTTTTTGTTTGTTTGTTTGTTTTTAATAGCTGTATAAAGGAGAGCAAAGAAAAAAGAAAAAAAGAAAAGGACCAAATTAAACGGGTAGTTCCAGGGCTAAATTTCCAAGGACACAGCTGCTTATTGTCCTCTGAAGTCTGGCATGGAGAAATGGAACTTAAAATAGCTAGACAATCTGTTTATATGCACTTTATGCATGGAATTTCCTAAATTTTTTTTTTTTTTTCTTTCCCTGATGCATTCTCTTTCCATTTTAATAAATTAGTCAGGGTAAAATTTATTAGTTTGCGTTTTATTTTCCCAAAACACAACTTTATTTCAACTGAAACAATTAGTCTATTAATAGAATTATTATGAATAGGGGAAAACAAACGTTCAAGGAAACATGCAAACAAAAAATCCAAACAAAAATCCTAGAGAAGGTGAAAAACATAAATATGAATTCATGCATTTGGTAAACAGATGCATTTGGTGAACAGATGTTACTGGGAGAAGAAAGGGAAAACTGTGCTATTTCAAATAGCTTTGGAATACCTCTTTTCTCTTTGTTCAGTTCTGAAATAGCTCATAGTGGTGAGGGTCACGTGCATAATCATGATGTCTCTCTAGATGTCCAACAATCTGACAAGAGTAATTCAGTTTTGGATTTTATTCTGACATTGAATCTGAATCCTTGTTAAAACTGGGCCAAATGTGAACAGGGCTTCTTTCTATTCCTAGGTATAAGATACACCAGCAATGTCCACAGAGGCTACTTTGTAGGAGGAAGGAGGCAAGAATGTTTTTTATTCCAATGTATTTTTGTCCCTGGCTCTCAGTTACATTTTATCACACAGAGTTTGGCCTTGTCACAGCAAGTATATGGATAGGATATGGTATAACATGACGTGAAAAGGTGATGTAGAGGCACAGTGTTACAACATAACTACAATGAAGACCATCAAAAGAACATGACATGTTCTGCAAACACCAGTTTGCTTATATATAGCACCTAATCAGCTAAAAGCAGTTATTTCTAATTCTCCAGATCTTTTGACCATAGATAGCTGGAAGCCTGCTAAATATTGCTCGGAAAGTGCCAGCAGCTGAGAACAGCCAAATGTCTTGGACTTTCTCACACTTGCTAGTAGAATTTTAAATAACAGAGACCCTCAGAATTTTTTTCTTTTGTACTGCCTGTTTTATTTATTTAGTTAGTTAGTTATTTTGATAAATGCAGAATATGGACAGCTCACCCAGTTTATTAAGGATTCTATCAGGCATTTGATTTGATTTGATTTTTCCTTTTGCTTCCCCTGTAACAATAACCACACTGTTTTGAACAGAGAAAAAAAATTTTTTTTTTTTTTAAAAGTAAGCTTCAAGCCTGGCTTTCATATGAAGAAGGTAGTTATACTTTTATGAGCACAATTTACAAATATGATGTACCCTCATCAACATGGTACATAAATAATCATTTTAAATGCATAAATTTGTGTGTAATTATTTGACAATGTGAAGGGTTTGAAATGTTTTGTTACACTAGCAATGAGAAAACACAAAAATCCCATGATAATTTGTTTCAATAACAGGATTGTTTGTTGTTTGTTTTTTTTTTTGCCCCCCCAGAAATATAAATGTTTTTACAGGGACTCTTAATAAAAAAAAGTCTGTAAGTGGACAATTGAGTTTCTCATTTTGTATAGCAAAACACACTGGAAGACAGTACTGCTGTGAAGACCATTAGAGTACTACATTAGCAACATACTGCAGGTTTTTAAGGAGGATTACTTATTTAAGTGTTTGCTTTGAGGGTTGAGAGAATAAGAATGAGAGCTCTTTGAATGTAGGGAAGGAAGAAAGATCACTGTGGCCCAATAACAGGAAAATTATTTCTGTCTTGAGAGAATCAGTGTAAATAAGTTATTTAAACTATCATCTTTCACATTCTGACTTTTTTTTTTTTTTTTAATAAGATTTTAGTGAAAGCCAAAAGTTTCTTTACTGGAGAAAGTTTATTTTCAGGACATATGTAGCCAAGGGGGAAAAAAAAGTTACTAAGAATAAAAATTCAATGAGCCTCTTTTTGTGTGAAATGTCATTTAATATTGCTGATTTAAGAAGTTCAGAAAAGCTTCAGGTGAATACAGTTTTTGTCTATATATTCTGGGAGGCCTTTTTAAACTTCTCACACAAAGATTCTACTCTAAACTTTGCCAAATCTGGGTATGCAGTGATGTGGAAAAGTACAGCCAAACTGTAATGGGAAACATACTTTTCAGCTTTTTACATTCTTTTGTGGGTATTTGATATTAATTGGAGAAAAAATCTTTTTAGAATACTCTTTTGGAGAAAGAGATATAAAAGTTATCATTTATCTACAGAGAAGTTCTACTGCTTATATATTGCATAGATATTTTCCAGTTCAACTATTCCAATGTAAGAACTATTGGAAAACTTCAATAGTAGGAATTCTTTAATTGGATTCAGTTAAATACTTTGATGATGCCCTCCTGTTTACTTTGCATCCAAAATTGGTACTAGAGGTTTGCAACTGAGAATAGGTATAAAGGAATCCATCCAGCAACATCAGCCAATATAGTGCTTAGCCATCTGTTTATGTTTGATACTTGACAAATGAGATCACCTTGCCTATTTCAGCGATAATAAACATATTTTTCTATACCTCACAAATGCATGTTAAGCAAATCTGTACGGGTTTGTTTTGTTTTATATTAATATGTCTAGACCTGGGTTACCCAGTAGTAGAATGACATTGATTAACTGGAGCAAGTTCAGCAGAGGACAGCAAATCCAGTGGAGGGCCACCAAGATAAAACATAAGGCGTAGAAGGAGAGGATGACAGGTGGGCTTGTTCAGTTTGGAGAAGGCTAAGAGGGGATTTCACCGCTCGCATCAGCAATCTAACGGGAGGATATAGAGAAGACCAAGCTAAATTCCTCTTGGAGGTGCACAATGAAAGGGTGAAAAGCAAGGACACAAGTGCATCAAGAAAAAATCTAGTTGAATATTTAAAAAAAAAAAAAGACTAATGATCTAACATTTAAGTTAGCTAAGATTCGACCAATATAATTCAAATACACTCTGAATTTCATAAATTTGTTAAAAACGTTTTTGATACAATCTTCAAAAACAAATTTGAGGATGATTCTTGGGGAAATCTGTAAATAGAGCAACTCCACATTGCAGATATGGAAGTCTGGAAGTCCTTAAATACTCTGATATTATGAATACTCATTGAGAAAGCCAACAATGGCCTTCTTATAGTATTCTACAATAACTTTTGTTTTGATAGATGACTGCTCACCTTCAGTTTTATATCTGAGCAACTTAAAGTCCAAGACCTATGTTAAACTACCCATTTTAATAGTATTTAATAAGATATTCCAAGTAATAAGTACAACAGTTTAATAGATATATATTCATTGCCATGTACACAGTGTGGCTGAAACAACTTGCTCAGTTCTATGAAATTTTGAAAACCATTTTTAAAAGACAATTTCACTAAAAAATAAATACATCATATAGACATAAAAAAAATCTTTATCAGCCAATAATCACCATGCAAAGAAAACAAACCCTCCCACTTTTTTTGATACTCATGAAAAATATATGGGTTTTGCAAAATAGAATCTTTAAGGTTGGAAAAGACCTCTAAGATCGAGTCCAACCATCAAACCAACACCACCAGCCCACTAAACCGTGTCCCTAAGTACCTAATCTACACATCTTTGAAATACTTCCAGGG
>NW_009215706.1:0-2459 GCF_000690835.1 Fulmarus glacialis
GGGCGGTGCTGCCTCTCGCGAGCGCGGCGCCCGGACACCGCCATTTTGGGAGAGGGCAGAGAGCGAAGGGGTGAAGCCGCCACCAGGCCGTCAGCCATTTTAGCTAGGGGCAGGCGCGGCGAACTGCGGGAGGGGAGGGGTGCCATCTTGGTCTGGGGCAGACAGGGCAGGAGGCAGCTGAGGAGGAGGAGGAGGGCGGCTGCAACCCTCCGCAGGCGGGAGGAGGATTGGGCGCCGCGGCTGGGCGCAGCTACTGAGCCTGGCTGGGCTGTCAAGGGGCCGGATGCCATCCCCTCCTCAGGAACAGGGAGGAGAACCTGCGCACGGCCTTCCTGTTCCGGGGCCCACACCAATGCTTGGGCCAGAACTGGTTCTGGAAATGTAGGAATTAAAAATATGCCGTGTTTTATTCTGTGATTCTTCTGTGAACAACAGTTGAAATAGAGGAAAGTAGATCTTACTGCTCCACTGTGATTTTTGAGGATGAGCGAAGCAGCACTCTGAGCAACGCTGGCTGTTCACGCTGCCTCTGAGACTACTAGTACCTGATGTACAAAATCAGCAAAGAAACTCACTGGGTTGTTAGAATAACCCATCCCACCACCGTCTGCTGCTTTTGAAGCTCACTAATGTGTGTTGCTATAACAACATAGAACCGAGGAACTGCTGCAGCTGGAAGGCTGGCTCGAGCCAGCATCTCCAAGGATGGCGACTTGGAGACCTCTCTGGGAAACCTGTCCCAGTCTTTGACCACCCTCAAGGTAAAGAAGTTCCCCTTCAGTAAAGAAGGTCCCCCTTGAGCCTTCTTGTTAATGTGTACATTGGTGACACAGATAAAACAGTATTATTAATGTTTAAAGTAGCAAAATGAAAATTTAACATTTTTATTAGCACCTTATTTTAAGAAAACTTAATACTTTCCGTAACTCAAAAACCATCCTTGAGCATAGCAGCTAGTTTAAAACAGTTTCTCTAAACATGAGAAGAAGAAAAAAATACCTAGTCCTGTTGTGATATAATGCCACATGACTTTGACCAACATTGGCTTCAGGAATTTATTATTATAGGACAACTGGAGAATCTCCATTCTCCCAGCTGAAAGTAATTCACATGCTAAATAGGCTGCTGTTACAGACAGGCATCTGTTCTTGGATGACAGGATATCCATACTCACTTGCCAGGAGTCATGTGGCTCTATGTAATTTGCATAGCTCTACATAGCTATATTGATACATCTCAGCATTACTTTTATCATCAAAAATATACCCACATAGTAACAATGTTTATCCATACTTTTATACTCCACAGTTGAACTGAAATTGCTTACTAATTAAACAGCAATAAAAATTTGGAGTTGCCTTGTCTTTAGGGAACTGGTGGTATGGAACGTATCTGATACCAAGTCCCCATATAGGTAATGTGTTATGTGCCAACATATAGTAAAGCAAGTTGCGAACTAATTTTCACTATTTTAATTACTTCTGGCCAAGAGAAAATATTCTCTCTAATTTCAACTGCAGAAATAATTTTCCCTTTCTGGCCTTAACAGCTGTGATGTATTGATGTACACTGTTAAACAGCTCATGGGAAGAAAGGAAACCACCACTGAACTGCCATTGGCATCAGCATCTTTGGTGCTCTGTATGTAACTGAAACCAATTATTCACACATACCAAAAGCTAACAGTAAAAATGTTGTTTTGGTTGCAAAGAAAATAAAGAAATAAAGTCAATAATCTACCACACCTTCTTAGCATGGTCTGTTGACAAGGCCCAGAGAACAAATCCAGCTTATGTAGGTTGCTATCTCTAAGACTTCTGCTTTATTTCACCTAAAAGTTGGAAAACAGGTAAGTTAGGAATTCCCTCAAAATGTGGTAATTTAAAAATTGTCCTAGTTTTGTCATTGACTATTTTTTGTGATACTATGGGGATGACAATTCTCTCTTGCAGACAGAAATTACTTTTTTTTTTCAGTTTCCTGATACTGTTTTTTTATAAAGCAAAGGGAGTGTGATAACAACTGAAAAAATTAGGAGGCATAAATGCTCAGAAGCAGTAAGGGAAAAAAATAAAGAGGGATTAGTGAAATGTTTGTATTAACCATGTTCCAGGATAAACTAAGTAAAACCAGAAATTAAACCCAGAACCTTCTCTACCCCGTTTTGCAATGTCATTACTGACAACTTACCAATACGCTTTGTACACCCCGCACGTGCTTTTGCATAAATTTCACCTCGAGCGGGCGTCAGAGAACAGCGTTTTTCACGCTCAAAACCAGAGGTATCTCCAAGATGCCGCCTTACAGTTCGTGCAGCCCTTCAGTGATGGCTAAACACAAGTTACTCCTCACAGCTCTCCCCTGAGGAGCCGCCTTGCGAGCCCTTCCCAGGGGCGGGGGACGCGGCGCCGCCGACTTCCCCTCAGCGGGCGTGAAGCGGGCCCCAACGGCGCGGGCTA
>NW_009215707.1:0-290 GCF_000690835.1 Fulmarus glacialis
AGGGGCTTCCCAGGGACATTCACACACCAAAGACCCATTGTGGGGTCTCTGGCAGAGCATCTCTCCTCCCCGCATCCCTGCTTGCTGGCACAGACACCACCATCCACAGAGACCCGCGGAGACCAGGGGATCAGAAGGACCCACGTGGGCACATCCCCTCCTCAATACAGTTTGCTCATTAGAAACACGCTGGGAAAGATGGGAACTCGCCACTTGTCCGTGGAAAGGATCACTGGCATGATGCAACTAATCACAATAACTCCATCTGGATAAGAAAAAAAAATAATCAT
>NW_009215707.1:519-1906 GCF_000690835.1 Fulmarus glacialis
TTACATCTGTAAAGTTCAGACGCTTCACAAGAAATTATCACCAACACCCGTCAGCACCCGGCCTGTCGGAGCAAGTTAATGATTTGTCACCAGGGTTCTGCCTGCGCGTCACAGCGATTACGGCAGGGCTCCTTCCAGCAGCCAAAGGTCTCTCCCCCACCAGCGAAGCACACGCACTTTACCCAGCCATCCACCCCCAAAAGCCACGAGGGACCGCGGCGCATCCCACACCAGAGGGTCCACGTCTCCAGCGCCAGAGCAGGCTCCCCTCCAGGAGGGCACTGCTGCTCTCTGCCTTCACCACCTCCCGCGGGTTTGATCACCCAGGCACGGGATATTCGGGAGACACCGAGCATCCCACCTTCACCCCCTCCACCCAGCCGCCAGCTCCGGCTCCTGCTCAGGGTCTCGGGAGGAGCCCAAGGACTCGCTCGGTGCAAACGGGTGCAGACGTCGCGGGGCTGCCCGAGGAGCCCCAGCATCTGCCGGCGCAGCACGAGGCTCCTGCCCTGTTTGCAACGCGATTTCGTAGCCGAGCGACTGAGGCGTGTCGAAATGCCTCCGGGCCTGTCAGCAGCCACAGCAAAACCCATCAGGGCTGGCATATTTAGAAGGGTATTTCAAACCTCTACCTAATTAGAAACATCTTCATCTCCCCCCGCAGCCATCGACAAGCCGTGCGGCATTCCCGCGCCAGAGGCGGGAAGCGGCGGGGGCGAGGAGCTCTGCCCATGGAGGCACCTGCGCGGCTCCGAAGCCAACCCAGTTTAAGCACAGACGTGGTGTTTAGCTACTAGGTCAAGTTTTAAGACTTCCTTGGAGAGGGAGTACCTGCACCTTCACACCCCCGCTGTCCTCCACCACTTTGCCAAACAGTGTCCATGGGGAAGGGGGGTAAAAGCAACCCTCCCGAAGCGGAGAACGCTGCAGCGATTCAAGGCACCAATGCAGCCCTGGTGTCCTCCCAAGCTGCCACCCCAGCTGCTTCCATCTGCACAGACCGACCCAAGACACCCCACGGTCTCACAAGACCGAGAGCCACCACCCAAGCCCTGGCTCTGCGTGACGCTGGGTGCCCCACGCACCCTGTCTAGGTGGGAAAGCACCACCTGAAATCAAGGTAAAAGCTGAAGTCCAAGGTAGGCTTGTACTGTTTTAATAGAAATTAAATTTCTTTTTAACTTCTGTTAATTAGAAGCCAGTCTAATTTAAACCTTCAAGACTAGCACAAGCCCAGGGTACAGATGCTGCAATTAAAGTCTTGCAAGTTCTCTGCAAAGAGCCTCCGCTTCCCCAGCTTGCAAAGCGGGGGCCAAGGGCAGCGCCGCTCCCCAAGGCTCTGCCATCTGCGAGCGGCAGCGCGCCCGGCAGAAGCACCGTCTTAAAC
>NW_009215708.1:0-3280 GCF_000690835.1 Fulmarus glacialis
GGCCGCCGTAACGACGGGAGTAGGTGCGCAATCCCGCCGCGGCCTCCGCGCCGTACCGTAACGCCCCGCCTCGGTGCGAAGGCGGTTCGAGTTCAGCCTCCCCCCACCGCCCCTCCGCAACCCGCGCCCCCAAAACCGCTCTGTCCCCCGCTCCGTCCCAGGGACCGAGCTGCAACGCTCCTGCTCGGGCAGAGCCGTCCTGCCCCTCCGCAGCTGCAGCCGGAGGAGCAGCAGGAAAGCACCCGCTTAGCCAGCGCCCTGCCCGCTCCAGCTCCCGCTGCCGATCACCGCTAATGAAGTTTCTCAAGGAGCGGACTGGCATCATTTTTTTTCCTTCCTACACATATACAAAGCAACATCCAGCTCCCCAGTTTAGGCTCTTGGGATAACGCTTTCATGCACACCGTTCAGTATGGAGATCCAGATCGGGAGGTTTCAAAGCAGTTAAAATTTGATAAATCTGTAAGCAATTCCAAATGAGATGTTTATGAGCAGAAAGATGTGGAAGCCTTAAAAATAGACAGAGCTACCAGCCCCTCTTATAACTCACGCCATAGTTGGCCTGATAAAAGTGCTATTTAATGTAGAAGTTGTCACTTCCAGATAAGGCAGTGGCTAAATTTATTTTTGCAAACAGAATTCTAGCAATTTAATCAGTAATTCTCCCTGTCTGGGCTCCAAGGAACATCTTGTCATTTCACCTAAGAAACAACATTGGTCAAATATAAAACATTACTGAAAACATAGGGGAAATTATCTTCTCAGTAGCGATGACCCTGCCCAACTGTCATTTACTGGATTTATGAGTACAATGAAGAAGCAATTTCTAAATATAACCCGTGTCTTTAGAAAACGCAGCAGAGCCATCAGGCTAAATATTCCGGAGTCAGTCGTGTATCCCGAGCGGCTGCGTTACAGATCTACATGACGATGCAGGCTCTGACATGCACGAAAACGTTATCTATTTTTACATGTGCTAATAAACTGCACCAGCATTTAAGAAAGATGAAGAGGCAATAAATTGGCTCAAACTCCCCTTGCTGTTCCCTCTCATTCCAACAACTGCCTTTATGGTTAGTCTCATCTATGACAATATTAATAGTGCAATGATTTTCAAGCACACATTACGAACTCATATAATCACTGTTTTATTTTCATTTCCATTACTCCAGCCCCAGAGGTTGTCTTTCAGATTACTCTTCTCCATTCCCAACTGTTTTCTCCACAGGTGAGAAGCTAGATTGGATGTCTCTGCTTGTATAATTAATGGATAAACTCAGTAGGACACCACCCTGGTTTATTTTTGTATTTGAAAAGCATGATGTACTTTGTAAGAATTGTGGCAGATTTACCCAGGGTCTTAATGGTGGGATTTTTCTTTAAACACACACAAAATTCAGATTTCCAATCAATCAACTGTTTGAAAACCTGTGGTTCTCAGCTTTCATTTCCCTTTGTACAGTCTTGCCAAATAGTAAGATTCAGCAGACTCTTTCCGGCTGGCCTGAGGCTTTATAGGTCTCACGTCTTGGAACTGCTCCTTTAGTCTGTTTTGCAGAAGACGGGACTCATGTCCATCCCAGAATTTACAGAGCATTGTTCCTTTTGGCTTTAAAATACTTTGTGACAGATTCAGCAGGCCTAAGCATAGATTGATCAGCTTCTGATGATCCAGTTCTTTAATGCCTGTCGCATTAGGTGCCATGTCGCTCAAGATAACATCCACCTTCTCTGCAGGAAGCAGACTCTGAATCGTCCTCAGCGTGCGTGGGTCTGCAATGTCAGCCTCCGACAGGAAGACTGCTCCTTCCAGAGGAGAAATCCGCAGGAGGTCAACGCCAAGGACGAAGCCGGTGGGGACAGCGGGATCTAGATTATAAGAATGAATGACATACTGAACACTCATAATGGCTGCAAACAACTTGCGTATACGTGAGCTCCATGCTAGTCAATAAACAAAAACGTATCACCTGCCATGTCTGGTCGTCTTGTCCTTAGACAGTTTGCTGCGTGCATCGGGATGGACGGTTTGCTATAAGCTAATCCATTCAAGACATGAAAACTCGGTTACTTGGGATAAGCAAGAGGTATTTTTCTTAGTTTTGTCCTGTTCTTTCAAGGTTGACAGTCCAGAAATCTTGGACAAGAGTACAGATGATAACACCTTATCTTGTAAATATTAATAGTTTAAAACACAAAAACCTTACATGGTGGTTACCACCTTTTTTCAAGAAAGGAAATACAAATACAGAAAAGCCAAGTTACCTGCTGGAGGCTACACAAATTTCAGAACTGGATGGAGGGATCCTCCCCACAACACAGTTAATCAGAACACTTCGTTACACCTACATAGCACCTCATCTTAAGTTTTTATTTCACAAATATGATTTCTCTGGACCGTATGAAGATTTTCACTGCCACGTAGGCACACACCTTCACGCTTCCACCAGTGACTCTGGCATTTGCCGGTACCCATGTCCCTTCCCCACACCGACACCATCACAGCTGAGTTTTCTCACATGCTTCAAGATGAGTATCATCCACATCTTGCCTGCCAAAAACGTGCACTTACCGGTACCTAAGGCGTTGACCCTCTCTACAGCAACCTGGCTCCAAGCACCAGGCGCAGCTCCACAATCAAGAACAGAAAGCCCTGGATGAAGAATATGGAGCTTGTCATCAATTTCTAGTAATTTGAAGGCACTTCGGCAGCGGTAATGCTCCCGCTTCGTTGCCTTGACAAAGGGATCCTTCAAATGGCGCTCCAACCACCAGCGCTCTGTTCCAGTTTTCTTCAGACACACTGTGGTGTGGAGACTTTTGCTCACCAAACGCCGACAGCTGCCCGGGAAGACAGGTGAGTTAATCAATTAGTGCATAATCACTATATATTTCAGAAGTCTCTATAGCAATTAATTCTAACCTCAACTACAGCTCCAACCATTTATCCCCAGGCTCAAAAAAAGCCTCCAAATTTGAGATTCTTTGACACCTCTAGTTATCTGGTCCAATCTCAACGAAAAGGGACGTATTTTGGATGGAGGCCTCACAGGTTACCCCCTGAGTGAAGGCAGGAAAGAGGGCCCCACGCCGAGACAGCTTTTCGCTTCTGCTCTGGCGCTTGCGTTTAAGGGGGCAGGAGGGTGAGATGGCCGAGCGGCCCCAGCGAGGGCAAAGGGCTGCCTCAGAGGGGCCGGCGGCCTCCATGAGTGGGGAGGCCAGGGGCACGCCAGGCCCTCGGAGGAAGGAGGGATGCCCCAGCTCCTGGAGGCTCCTTCAC
>NW_009215709.1:0-2037 GCF_000690835.1 Fulmarus glacialis
CTCTATCCCAGCTGAAACCAGGACATAAAGCCACTCGTCGGCAGGCACCGAGCACTGTGTGGGCCCTCGGGGCTTTTCGGGGCACCAGCTCTGCGGGGGAGCTGATCCCACTGCTCAAGAGGTCAGCAGCATTCTCTGAGGGTGGGACATGCAGGGCATGGAGAGCAGGGCGCAGGCAGCTTCCAGGAGTCCGGTGCCGCAGCCTCCTGGGTTGCCCGGCCCGAGATGGTTGGGGAACGAGGCTGCGGATGTTTCTGTGCAGAAGGAAGGGCAAGCCCTCGGTAGTGGAGCTGGCACACAGGGAGCTGTGCGAGCAGCAGGAGGGACAGGCTGGTGCAGAGCTCTGGTTCCTCCCTGCAGGCGCTCTCTGCCTGGGCTTCCCTGTCCCAGCCCCCGGGGACCACTGCTGCCAGCGGTCCTGCCCGTGTGCGGGCACAGGGGTGGCCCACAGGTGTGCTCACGCCCTGCGAGGCCGGCAGACCCCCGCCTTCCCTGACCCATGTCATGGCATACCTTTCTTTTCCAGAACCAGATGAGCCATTTGAGTTCATTATCGTGTCCCTGACGGGCCAGACGTGGCTCTTTGAGGCCTCAACGTCAGAGGAGCGAGAGCTTTGGGTCCAGGCCATCGAGAGCCAGATCCTGGCCAGCCTGCAGGGCTGTGAGAGCAGCAAAAACAAGGTAAGAGGCCTCGGCTGAGTTCTGCTTTGTTCCCTCTTCTCTGGCATCTGCTTTGCTGCATCCGTCCCTTTGCCTGCATCCCCAGGCTTCCCTCTCTGTCCAGGCTGGATCCTGTACTGATCCCTCTGCTCCCAGTCAGGGTTGAATCCCATCCCTGGGATTGTGCTGCTCCCACGGGTTTCCTGTCACCTCTCTGAGCTCCCTGTCCTCTCCCCAGCCTGGCTCTGGCCCCACGGAGCTGTCTGCATCCTGCCAGGGCTGGATCCTGTGCTGTCCGCTCCCTCCTTGGACAGCTCTGCCTTTTTGCTCCCCCGGCGCACACCTGGCTACGAATCGGTGTTCCCTCCGGACCCCGTTCTCTGAGCCCGGTGCTGGACACCCCTCCTGCAGCAGAACCTGCAGGAGGTTCTGGCGGCTCCCCGATGGGCTCTTGGGGTGGTGATGAGAGGACACGTGGCGGGGCAGTTGGCCCTGGGTAAACGGGGTTCCTGTGCATTTTGTTTCAGGCTCGGCTGGGCAGCCAGAGCGATGCACAGGCCATGCAGGCCGTCCGCACCGCACGTGGGAACAGCTTCTGTGTGGACTGCGATGCACCAAGTAAGAAGTGCTGCACCGGGAGGTGGGGCCGCTCGCCCAGGGAGGGCGGGGGACTCCTCTCTTACCCCAAAGGGACCTGCTCTGTGGGGCTGTCTCGTCCTCTCCTGCAATGGACTCGTTCTTCAGGGATGGGGGGTGACCCACCTGCCACACTGGTCCATGACCCCTTACTGACCAGCCTGGGGTCCTTGCCTCTCTGTGCTGCTGGGACACTGGGCTTGGAAGGGAGCTGGTGGGCAGGTGCCTGCAAATGTGGGTCTCCTGGGTCACAGGAGACAGGCTGGTGAGTCCATGCTGGTATTAACCCTCCCGCACTGATCTTGCTGCCCTCAGATCCGGACTGGGCAAGTCTGAACCTGGGCTCCCTCATGTGCATTGAGTGCTCCGGGATCCATCGCAACCTGGGCACCCACCTGTCCCGCGTGCGCTCCTTGGACCTGGACGACTGGCCTAGTGAGCTTCTCATGGTCATGACGGCCATCGGCAACGCCCTGGCCAACGCTGTCTGGGAAGGAGCGGTGGAAGGCTACCCCAAGCCCACCCCCGAGAGCAGTCGGTAAGGGAGATGGGGGACTGCAGAGATGCTTCTCAGACAACCACACCAGGAGGCTTGAGGGCACCACAGGAGATTGCGAGCAGCCAGCCAGAGAGGTGGGCAGGACTCCTCAAGGTACTCCAGTGTCCAGGGTCCTGCCTGCTCTTCAGGCACTGGAGGCCCTGTCCCACTGTCCTGGTGGGCCAGCAGGGCTTCATGGCTGG
>NW_009215709.1:2101-3531 GCF_000690835.1 Fulmarus glacialis
GTTTAACAGAGACGGCTGGGCAGCGTCGTTCAGGT
The DNA here is from genome assembly GCF_000690835.1 of Fulmarus glacialis. NCBI lineage: Eukaryota > Metazoa > Chordata > Aves > Procellariiformes > Procellariidae > Fulmarus > Fulmarus glacialis. Next base: position 2,137 of record NW_009215709.1, read on the forward strand.
CTCAAGGGTGCGTCCCTTTCAGGCCCTTGTCTATCCCTATCGGAGCGACTCTCCTGTCACTCATCCCAACAAGAGCCCATTCTGCGGCTTATCAACGGATAAGAGCGGGTCAGGGGGCGGCGGGAGTGAGCATGCTCCGCGCGGGGCATTGATGGCCGCCCGCCAGATGCAGATGGATAGAATGGCAGCAGATAGCGGCGGCACGGCACACATCGATCCGCCCGGCCCCGCAGCCCCAGGCGGCGGGACCCTGCCGCAGCCTTTGTTGGCACCAGGCGAGACGGCAGCAGTGATAACGTGCCTCCCATGGCACTGGGCTGTCGTGTGCAGCAGCTAACCTTTTCTTGCCGCTGGCCATGGCCCGCACACAAGCACGGGACAGAGACGGTCCCCGCACTGCCACGTAACGGGCATGCAGGAGAGTGTGCAGGGGCACTAGCATGGAGGTGCGGGTGTCCCTTTGCAGTGACAGGTGTGGGGTCTGGGTGTGGGACACTGCTGCTGTACATGCATGGACGTAAGCGCAGAGTGTACGTAGGGAGCTATAAGGAGGCGCAGTGAGACAAGCACGTGTTGGGCATGTGTCCGGGGCAGTGTGACAGAGCCCCAGTGACAGCCGTGTGCGCGGGGGGCACAGCAGGGGAGGTGTCTGCAGCAGGGGCTATGCAAGGGATGCCTGTGTGTGGCAAACATGCACTGCTAACACGGGATGCGTTCAGGGTGGCAGCGCTGGTACGCATGCCCCTTTGCACATGGGGCTCAGGCAGGTTGGCCCACCTGTGACAGTGACACTGTCCCATCTGGCAGGGAGGAGAAGGAGCGCTGGATCCGGGCCAAGTATGAGCAGAAGCTCTTCCTGGCTCCGCTGCCCCAATCGGACATCCCGCTGGGGCAGCAGCTGCTGCGGGCTGTGGTAGAGGATGACCTGCGCCTCGTGGTGACGCTCCTGGCCCATGGCACCAAGGAGGAAGTGAATGAGACCTACGGGGATGGAGATGGGCGCACAGCACTGCATCTCTCCTGCGCCATGGCCAACGTAGTCTTCACGCAGCTGCTCATCTGGGTAAGGCAGGACCCCGCAGCCTCCACTGTGGTGCTTCTGGCCCTCTCCCGGTGCTTCCCCGCTGCAGCACTTCCCTGCTCCCAGGTCTTGGGACACCTCTCGTCCGTCCCCCTCCCACGGGTTCTCCCACGTGCCCGCTGGCACTGCCCTACCCATTCTCCCATCTCCCTCTCCCTGCCCGCCCCAGTGCCACAGAGCCCCTTGCCTCTGCTGGTGCTCTTGCTGCACCAGCCCCGTGCCCACGGGCCTTGTGGCACCTGGGTGCCACTGACCAGCTGCTTTCTCTCCCGCACAGTACGGGGTGGACGTGAAGAGCCGGGACGCTCGTGGCC
>NW_009215710.1:0-243 GCF_000690835.1 Fulmarus glacialis
AGCGCCGCCGGAGCCGCTTTCCTTCCCTATGGAGATGCCCAAAATCTTTCAAAACGTGAGGACCGCCGCCCGGCTGGAGGTTGGCGTCGCCTTGGGATGCGGTTGAGCCCCGACATGGCGGAGAGAGGAAGAGGAGGAGATCACCCCCCCCTGCTCCCAGCCCTCAAAATAGGGTGAGTTGCCCCAAAGAGCCTCTGCCGGGAGGCAAGAGGGGAGATCGCAGGCAGGAGATGCCGGCAGGGG
>NW_009215710.1:374-791 GCF_000690835.1 Fulmarus glacialis
AGGGATTAATCCCCCCCTCCTCCTCCTCCTCCTCCTCCTCCTCCGGCGTCTAATCTCTCCGCTCGTGCTTCGAGGTCTGACCCTGGTTGGATCAAGGACCGGGATAACCTTGGCCAAGCCGGGAAGGACTCATCCCGGGACTCCCTAAAATCAGGGAGCTCGGTCCGGAGAGTCAAAAATGTCCTTTTTTGGGTATTTTTTGCATTTGTTTTTGAGGATTAATGTGTTTACCCGGGAGGAGGAGGGATGCCGGAGGGGATGCTGTACCCCACCGGCGCAGGAGGGATGCGGCTGGGGACTGTTTAGGGGTCCCCGTGCCCCCCCTGGGGGGGTGACTTTGGGGTGCCACATTGCACCCCCCCCTTATAACCCTAGCATCGTAATTAATTAATAATAACCCCAATAATTAATTAATCA
>NW_009215711.1:0-7905 GCF_000690835.1 Fulmarus glacialis
TCTGAACTCGTGCTCGCTGGCGAACTCCCACCGCTGCCCCCCACGCCCCAAACCTCTCCCTGACAGACACAGTGAACCCCTAGCCCCCCAAAACCCCCCACACTGCCTGCAGCATGCCTCCAGCAGCCAGCGGGCTTGTGTGCGAGCAGAGCAGTTCAGTCACTGCTAATAAATCCCCAACCATACATCTTCCCCCGGCCGAACTCGACAGCGCAAAGAGAAAGGTTAAAAGGATCCAGATGCACCTGAGCGGAGGCAGGCTGCCGCCACGCCCGCCCAGCGTCCCCGCCAAAGGCAGCAGGGAAAAGTGCAGGATGGGGCTGCGAAGGAGGGAGCCCGGGGGGGCCCCGCAGGGGCTCAGAGCCACCCGAGGCTTTCAGTCTCTGCAGAGGAGATGGATAAAAGCATCTCTGATGCGGACGAGGGCTCTCTTGCCATCATCTCCCCCTCCAGCTAGACCAGAGCCTGCTCCAAAGCCTGACGCTCCCAGGATCCAAGGCTGGATCCCACTGGCAAAGCAAAGGCTCCACTGAATACTCGGTCTAGAAGCTGCTCTGCCAGCAGTCCCAGGCTGGCGCCGAAGCTGCTCTTTGCCAACACTTTGCTGTAACAAACCATTTGTTTTACTCTTGCTCCCTCCCTAAACACAAGACGTTTGATGCTTCTTACGAAAATATCCATTAGTGAGATTACCGCTGCTGGTTCACTGGCAATTCGAGGAGCAATTTGAAAGGAAGGGACAAAAAAAAAATGGAGTGGAGAAAACCTCATGAATTAGCCCACAGATCCCCAAATCTGGTCACCATCCAGGCGCAGACCCCCCCAGCCACCCTCGGGCCCCAGTGCAGATGCAAGTCCCATCCAACCCCGCCTTGTCACGATGGCTTGTGCACCGAGTGGTGGGTGACACCCTGCCAGTGAGGGCAGAGGGACTGGACTCAACGGGGGGAGAATAAATAATCCGGCTCCCAACACTGGCCGCTGCCGGTAGGACGGATCGGCTGGGGCATCCCCAGGGTGGCCTTGCATGAACGAGCCCTCGGGGACAGTCTGTGCCACACGGTGTTTGCAGAGAAAAGGACGGAGTTTGTGTGACAGGACAGGAACCGAGGCCCGGAGGGATTTTGGGGCAGTGCTGGCAAAAGAACCGGGGAGCGCTGGCCTCCCCATCCCAGAGGTCCCCTGCTTCCCCTCGGAGCGGTGCCAGCCACGCTGGGCGACTGGGAGCAGCCCTGCTTTGCCTGGCACAGTCACAGCTCATTACCCGAGAGCAGCAGCCCAATTTCTCAAAGTCCATCTGCTTGCCCATGCTCTATCTCTCCGCCTGCCCGCCCCCGTCAAGGACAAGCAAACCTTGCTGGAAAAGTCCCCTGCATCTGTCCTGCCCTGCACAGCCACACTCCTCTCGAGCCCTGAGCCACGCTCTAACCTCTCCGATCTATTTGCAGCACCATCATGTGGGGAGGGCAGCGGTTCCTGCCTTGTCCCCAGCTACCCGCTCTGCCCTGCGAGGGGACCTTGCTCTCCCAAGCACATCAGGCCGGAGGTTGCTGTCACGTCAGCTGCAGCAGAAAAGCCCACGTCATCCCTGCCTTGGGAAGGGAAAGTCTCAGGGAACCTGCTGGAAGGGCGAGCAGGGCAGCAGCAGGGAACAGACCTTGCTGGGAGGCTCACGTCACTGCTCAGAAAGGCCAAGGGGAGATGGTGACCCGCTGGAAACCAGCGCTGCAGGGAACTCACTGCCCCACTAAGACGGGGTGGCACGGCTGCTGAAGAGAGGCAGCGCTGGGACAGAAGAGCTGCAGAGCCCCCCGACGCAGGGAGGCTGCGGGGAGCCTGCGCTCTGCGCGGGGACCCTCCACCTACAGTACAGCTCTCTGGTGGTGGGCTCCCCTGGATGGCAGCTCCCACTCCGCTCCTGGGCTCAGGTTAAGCACACAGCAGCAGCAGGGTGGTACTGGTGCCAGGGCTGCCGGGGAAGCCAAATCCCTGCTCGCAGGAAGAAGCGAGCCAGCGGAGGCTGCAGAAAGCACCCACACCTCATGGCCCCAGCACCCAGTAGCACGGTCAGCCTGGTCCTGCCCCTCACGGGAAGAGCTTGCGTCCATCCGCACTGCCCTGCAGCCTCAAGGAGTGTTTTAATGCCTGGCTCGCAGTGAAAGCTTGGCCCCCCCTCCTCTGATGACTCACACAGCTCAGATTTTGTCTTCTTTCACCCCCCTAGTGCTAGTGGAGCAAGGCTGGATGGGCGCTGCAGTAGGTCCCCATTAGAAACGGTCCTTGGCAGCGAAAGGCAAAAAAGAAAGAGTCTGCAGGCAGCCTGGCTTTCAGCGACTGCCCTGGGGCAGCAGGTTGCCCACCTCTGTCCAGGGGCAGCATCGCAGAGGAACAGGGTCTGACTTTCACCACCGTTGCCTCCTGGGTGGGTTTTAGGCAGTGCCCAGAGAGCAGCGCTGCCAGCCCCACCAGCGAGAGCGGTGTTAAGAGACCAGAGATCACCACAATCGTAGAAGAAATCCACTGTTAACAACAGCTCAAATGCAACAGGGCTAAATCATCCACTGCTCTGAGGCACCTAATTGCTGATCTGAGCCTGTAAAGGTTTGTTTGCATGGTTTATCGGAGCCATTAGACTGAAATCCCAGACGACTGCTTATATCAGATTCACTTCAGGCCTAATGAGCTCATGGGTGCTCGTTGCTGGGGTCACAGAGACAGTCTCTTCTCCAGACACATCCTCCCACAGCCTCCCCAGGCATTAGGGTGCGTGTGGGGCAATCGCTCCCTTTGGAAAACAAGAAGGAAGATCCTGGATGTCCTCAGCGGCAGGGTGAAATCTATGACTCACTCCCTGACAGTGCACAGGGGGGTTGTTAACAGACATGGGCAAGGTCAAAACATTACTCCAGACAGCTAAGGCGTCCCTCTAATGCCTCTATCCTTCCTGGAGGTGTGAAGCAAGTAGCAGAGAAGTGCCTGAAGTGCCCAGGGCAGCATCAGAGCAGCAGAAGTGAGACAGCAGTGGCCTTTGGCAGTTGAGGAGGAAAGGATCCCGGAGATAAGGGCATGCCTACCTTTGTGATTCATCGTCTTCAGGCACTGCTTGCTCTGGATATCCCACAGCCGGACTGTTTCGTCATGTGAGCCAGAAAGCAGCAGGCTGCCGTCCGTGGAGACCGACAGACACGTCACCTGGTTCCTGGAATGGGGAAGAGGAAGTTTAAACTCAGGATGACCCGAGGACTGCCAGAAACTGGTGAGGTGGGCAGACGGGGGCGATGAAGTGTTTGGTAGGTATGTCTGGTCCCTCACCTGTGCCCTTTGAAGACCTTCCCGTTCTCCCGCTCTGTCTGGAAGGTCCGGTCTCTCTGGACCGGCTGCAGAAATGAAGGAAGGAAGGGAGAAAGCAGCTTAAGATCAGGAAGACTGAAGTCAGCAGGTTCATCACTGTGTCTGGAGGGGGCAGAGGAGATACAGGGGAACCCAGGCCCTCCCACGCCCTGGCAGGTCACACCAGTCACGTAGGCGGGGAGGTGACAGTAGCTCAGGGTGCCACGTCAAGGCTGGGCTGCTGAGCAGATCTGCAGCCCCACGCACTCACCCAGGCACAGAGGTCAACCTGGAAGATGGATCCGTCCATGCCGCCGCAGAACATGTGATACTCGGAGAGGTCAAGAGTCACAGCCATGATCCCCACATCGAAGAGGACAGACAGCAGGAGCTCCCCAGATGAGACTTCCCAGAGCTGGAGTGAGAGGGTACAGGAGAATTAGGGGCTTAAATGTTAATGGCAGGATTGGAAGAACACGCTACTGCTTATCAGCACCTGCCCAGTGGCAAGCTGGCAGCATGTACCAGCATCCCCTCCTTGCTGCGGATGGGGAAACTGAGTCCAAGGCATAAGACCGGGAAGACCCAGGATCAGCCTCTTTGTGACCACGAGACAAGTTTCCCAGGCAGCTCCGAAACAGCCCTTAACCCCCTCGCGTGCCCATCCTGCCCCCCTGGGCAGACCCCTCTCAGCAAGGCAGGAGGAGCAGGCTGCGCAGCCTGCTCTGGTCCTGCCCCTCGAGACTAAAGGACGTCAGCGAGGGGAATCAGAGGTGCTGACCCCAAGATTCCCCAGGAGAAGAGGGACTGTAAAGCACGCGGAGGCCCAGCCCGAGGGCAGGTGCAGAGAAACTGCTGGTGTTTGGAGAGGCAAAGCCCACTAGGTCTGGCAGCTCTGAGTCATCACAGAGACAGCCAAGAAATTCAGCTACTGCAACCCTCACCGACGGCTTTGCTGCAGCCCAGCAGAAACTCTGCTTTAACCCTCTGGTGCCTGCGCACCTCTGGGACTCTTGTTCAGTGGGACGGAGCCAAGCCTTACCTTCGCTGTCTGGTCAAGGGAGGCTGTGGCAGCTCGTGCCAAGGGCCCTCCAAAGCCACAGCACAAGTCCGTGATGGGGAGGCTGTGTCGGGACCACACGTGGCGAGGGTCGGGGATCTGGGAGGGCTCTGCCTGCAGCACGCTGTAAGGGAGAACAGAGAGATGGTTGGCACGGCTGGTCAGCGAGAGCGATGCTGGGGATGCCAGAGCAAAGCGGCTGCAGGGGGAGCTGGCCAAGGCTCTGCTTCCTCCGCGATGGCTCTCCTGGCTGCAAGGACCAAGCAGGACACAGAAGCTGTCAGCAGCCACAGCACATGCGGTACCGAGGTCGAGGGCCATCCCAGAGGACACAGAGACCTCAGCTGCCATTAGCAGGGAAAGGGCACAATCCACTCTGTGTCAAGCAGGGAAAAGAAGTCAGAGCCATATGCCACAGCTTGGGAAACTCAGATGAGACACTAGGAAAAAACCTTTCTGGCAGCGAGGATAACAACAGTGGAACAGCCGCCTAAGGAGGGCACAGGCTTTACGAACAGCTTAGACACACGGGCTTAGGCAGAGCTGATTCCGCCTCTGGGAAGCGGTGGCTGATCTCTCGTTCTAATATTCCTCACCCAGATGCTCCCTGTGCCCCGTACGAATGGGCTGAGACCTCCCCGCGGGCCACCGTTACCTGTAAAGGTTCCACACCAGGGCCAGACAGTCCTTTGCCCCTGAGAGAAAGTGGCTGCTGTCGTCAGTAAAGCAGAGGCATGTGAGGTCCTGGTAGTGTCGGTTCAGGATGGCTAGGAGGTTCCCGTTGGAGACCTAGAGCAAGGGAAAGGGCAGGAGAATATTAAGAAAGGAGCACTGAGATGCCCCAGAATAACGTAGCGCCCTGCCCTCAACGGTTGTGGGTGCAACAGCACCTGCAGCTCCATCCCCAGCTGGGCGCCGCTGTGCCAGGCGCGAGCAGAGCGGAGAGGCCCCGCGCCGTGGAGCTGCGCAGAACATGGTGGAGAGTGGAGGCGGCAAGCAGAGTGAAAAGGGAAGGTCGTGGTGACCGCGCGAGCCCATTGGCACCTCACTGATGGCAACTGACACAATCAAGGTGCAACCGGTACAATCACATACGCTTATGACCGAAGGTAAATACAGCAGAACACAGTTTGAAGAGGTCCTGCCCATGTTAACTCTGGAACCTAGTGATGCCAGTGCCATTTTTCCAGTCAAGGCACAAGGGTGCAGTAAACATTTCCTGTTTGCTGTTAGTATTACTCTGGTCACTTCCAACCTCCCACATCTAACAAGACGGCTGCGGAGGTTACGAAAGCCGGGCTCTGCAGGAGGCTGTGTGCCACCCCAGGGGTTGTTGCATTTCAGCGTGGCTGCACGGTCTCGGGCCAATGGAGGCGTTAGGGTGGGTAAGGAGTTCCCTAAACCTGGAGCTTTTCTTGTTGAAAGGCAACACCGCAGATAGGGAGAGAACCAAGGAGGCAGCGAGGGAACCCTGTATAAAAAAACAGAATCGACTCCCTCTCGTTGTCTGAATTACACCTAAAAATAAAACCAAATTGCAATTCAATGGAGAACAAGTGGTTTCACAGAGAAGGCACAAAACTAGGGCTCTTGGGCCCATTTCCAGCTCTATGATGGTTTCCACGCAGCCTCTCCAAGGTGCCTGTTCCCTCTGCCAGGAGGACAGTGCCGTCACCCACTCCAGGCAGACGCTCGGAAGCGTTTGCAAGGCAAGCCTAGCTGGGGACAGACGGAAAGGGCCACGTTCTGCAGATGAAGCACAGATCAGCTCAGAGCATCACAAGCGAGTAACTCCCACGTGCTGCAGTCTCAGCCCAGCATTCCTTGTGAGGGCTTTTTTCCCCAACATTGCCACAAGCACATTTTTAAAAGAAGAATCTGATAAATTAAGATATTGCTGCCCACATAACAAGGCTCAGAAACAGCCCCCAGGACTGAGAGTTTTCCAAGTTAGACATCTCGGTGTTTAATCCCGGGGCTCAGAACAAGCTTGTTCTTTTATTTGCTTGGTGAAGTGCTTAGAACGTAGTGTAATTCCCACGTAACACACCACTAATTAAAAATAGAAGGATGATGACCAGAGCACAGCAGTCTCTGCAGACATCCAGATCACAAGTCACATACAAATATTAGGCTAAAACGTGGAAGAAGTGCTAAAGGAAAACGCAGTCCTGTGTTTCCGCTTTGAGAGAGCAACATCTGACCCCTGCGGCACCTGTAGCAGCTTGGAAAGAGAAGGAAAGAACAGACCTAAGCCTCATCCAGCAACTCCCACCACAATTCCCTTTCCTCCCTGCTTTGACAAGCCGCCCCGTAGTCTGCATGCCCACGGAGGCCACCGAGCAGCCAGCCCCAGCCCCTCGGGGCAACACGGAGCCCAGACTGCACCAGCGACAGCTCTAATGTACATGACCCAGCCAAGCCTTCGCCCCGCTGTGGAGCCCAGATAATGTGGATTTAATGACACCTGACGGGACAAGGGCACTCGTTAACTGTACAGGATGGGAATCTCTACACCCCCATTCCCCGGGCCAGCTGGCAGCCCCCTTACCTCCCACAGGTAGATGCTCTCAGCAACGCCAGCCAAGATGTAGAGCCCGTTGGGAGAAGCTGTCAGGCAGGTCACCGGCCCAGGGCATATGATCTTCTGCTGGAGCTGGTCCTGGGGACACAAAGAACACAGAGACCCTTCAGTAGGGGCTGGAGTACGGGAGGGAGAGAGAAACAAGACCCTGGTTCAGTTGAGACCGGCCCGTGGGAGAAGAGGCAGCTCAGGCAGCGTCCGACGCGCTGCGGCTGCCTGCGTTTGAGCCATGACCTCAACCCACATCAGCAGCGCCGCGGTTCGGAGAGTCAATGCCGAAGAGGAAGATGATGGAGGAGCACAGTCCATATGTCCAAATCACATCGAATTGCTCTGCATTTTGCTGGTTTTGTTGCAGTTGCTTTGTGTTTGGCCCTGCAGGGAAAAGGTAAATTCCCCTCCCACCCTCCTCCACCCCCAGAGCTCCAGCCACACGCAGCAGGAGGGGTACCGAAAGGCAACGGATCTGGATGCAGTTACGCTCCACAGCTGGGGAACCTTGGAGATTCAGCAGAAAACAGGCTCTGAAGATTACAGCAAAATAACACTGATAAAAAATTTAAAAAAGAGGATGTGAGGTCACAGCCCGGGACAACAAGCAGCAGATCTGAGAGCAGCTCCTCACAGGTCGGTGGAACGGAAAAAACAGACCCTGAGCCATGGCAGCAAAGGGGCCGCGTGTGCTGAAACCCACCGGCTGCTGCTGTTCCCTGCAGCAAAACTGAGGGGAACGACAGGGAACGGAGAAACGACGGCTGTCTTTGCCACTGTCCTGCACAGTTTAAGCACAAGCGGGATGTGGCTAGCAGGAGGAGGAAGGGGTACGGCTGTGTAGGGATGGGGAGGTTTGTCCGGCTGCGTTTAGTCTTCTATTTTTTGCTGGAAGGCGCAGAGAGCGGACCGAGGCGACAGGAGGCTTCAGGTGAAGTGG
>NW_009215712.1:0-3222 GCF_000690835.1 Fulmarus glacialis
CTTTTTTCCAAGCCGCCCTCCCATCACCGGGTGATTCAGGCTGTAATCGTGCATCCCCAACCATCAGGGATTGATTTTGCAATTGCATTAATTTGCACGTCAGAATCACTTTGAATGAAGCCGCGAGTGCCCGGCTCCTTTCCTATCCCGATATCCCAGCCTCTGCAGTAACGCATGTCGCTTCTGGATTAGCTCCGAGTGTTTTCTCGGCCCTGGGGCAGCCGCGTTCAACTTCAAAGGTTGTTTCGGTTTCCCGATGCGCGGTAGCACTTGGCTGTTGGTGTGTTTATACCCGCCGACATCTAAGGGGTGGGAGAGGGCTTCTGCCTGGCAGGGTGTAAACAGCCCCGCCGCCCCGGCTGCCTTTCCTGCAGACAGATGCTGCAGATTTCGGTCAAGCTGAGACACAGCAGCTCCCGGAGCAGCAGAAACAGAAACCTCCTTCCTCCCCAGCACGGCTCGAGGGCCTGACTGCCGCGGCACTGTCGTTATTCCTCTTCAGGGCAGAAACTGTCTTTAGCCCTGAAAAATCCCTGGCATCCAGGAGCTCGGTCCTTCGCCCGGCAGCGGAGTGGCACCGCACTTAATGATAATGGGCTTTTTTTGCTTATTAGAGCTGAAATTAGCTGGTGCTGGTCTTAGGCACAGCTCTGTGCAGGCTGGCCGGAGGAGCACGAGCATCTGCACAGGTTTAAGCACCCCATCGTGTCCTCCTCGGGCATCTTGGTTTCCATGCGCAGTTTTAGGTTGGGAGCATCTTTTGGTAGGTTTGCAGAACAAGCCAAGGTATTTTTGAGCTATCTCCATATGAAACTGGGGGGGGTTTCCCTTGCTGGGAACAACGAGGAACTTCCTGCATAATTATTTTACTATCTCAAAAATAATTTCCAGCTCCAGGTCTGGTACATGCCCAGTCCCTAGTATGAAACAACTTTCAAAAGAAATGTAGGACCGAGTTTTTGGCTTGTTTAGAAATGACAGGCATCCTTAAAAGGATGCACTGGGCAAATTAGAGCATTTCTGAAGCGTGTACAAGGGCAGAGTAGGTGCTTTCTCTCTGAATGCCGGGAGGTTCCTGTGCTTGGGCATCCTCTCGGTGCAGCCCACGACCGTACAGCCTCTTGTGCACCGCACAGAGAGAGACTCTGACCAGGCTTTAGTTTTTTGGTCAAACTGTGCTCTTTTAAGCAACTTCTGTGCAATAGCAACATCTCCTAATTTTTCAGCACCCCCCCCTGCATTTTGCGTTTTAACAGGATAAACTCAAAGCTGCAGTGTTACTCAACACCGGGGACGGAGGGGGGGGTCAGAGTTGGACCCAATCTTTGCAGGGAGGCCCAGCTTCCCCCAAAATAAAGTCCAAGTCCCACATTGCCCCTTGAGCCCAGGGGACACTCCGAGCATCCCACCAGGCAGAGCTTCTGGGGCATCGGTGCGCTGAGTCCCCTTAGCAAAGGGTATCTTTAGGAAACACCACGTAGCTGTGGATACTTTATAGACTCTTTCTTCCCGATCCCAGGCAGAGCCAGTCTGTCTATCCGCTCCCGTCATGTGGATTTAGACAGCCGTATTCGTCAGCGCTTTCTGCTGGGGCTTCTTTCTCCAGGTGAGTATGAGCTGTGTGAGACAGGGCAGCAGCTCGGCTGGTCTCGCAGCTTGCAGTCTGTGCGGTAGGAGCTTGCAGCAGACCGCGGCCACCCAGGGACGGCCACGCACCTTCCCCGGGCAGCCGTGGGAAGGGACGGAGCTTTTAGGCAGTGCCTGTTTCAAAGGGCGGTCAGGGGAATATCGAGCATCCCAGGAGGACGCACAGCGATTGGGTTTTAATCAGCAGAAGTCAAAACAAAGCCAGAATCCCCTGCCTTCAGCTCAGCATTGGGGAAAATGGGGTGAAATCCATTGCTTGGGATTCTGCTCCTTGTCACTAACCCTAATCCTGAATATATCCCTGCCGCCACCACCGCTGAGTTTTGCTCTGCAGAGACCGATCTGTTTTACTCGGTCTCAGCCTTAAAAGCAGGACAGGCAGCGGGCAGCTATTTGCTGTCCTCCCTCGGCACAACTCAGCCCTCTGAGATGTAAGCGCGTAACACAGCCCCGGACCATTCATACTGCAAGTTTATAGTCACCCAGGACCAAGTTTTGCCCTCTGTAAATATACCCAGACCCCAGTGATGTCCTGGTGAGCAAAATACATCCCCTGTGGATGGAAATCGCAGAGCCCAGCCCTTCCAGGCGTGCTGGTGGGCAAAGCCCCCGTGGCTCCAGCGAGGACGGCAGCGCTGCGGGGATGCCTGTGCACGCTGCCTGTGCACTCTGCCACGCACCAGCTTTCGCTTCTGCTTCGTGTTGTCCCGAAGAGCCGTTAGTGGAGGTTTCCCACAGGAAAACATGCAAACCCTCACCCGTGCAAGCCCTTACCCATGCAAAAACCTCGATCCATGCAACCCCCGATCCATGCAACCCTCAATCCATGCAAACCCTTAGCCCTGCAGCAGAGGCGAGGGAGCACTGCCAGCCCTCCTTGCTCCCCAGGGCATCGCTTTGCCCGGCCTCGAAGGCGAAGGCCAGAGAGGAGCTAACGGTTCCCTGCGGAGGCCCGGCAGCCTCCCCGAGCCTGGCGCAGGAGCTCACGCTTGCAGGATTTTGGGGTGGATTTTGCAGCGCTGCTGCAGCTGAGAAAGTACACCTGGTCAGATAAGGATCAGACTGTGCTGGTGGATTAAATTAAACAGCTTTTCTTTTTGTGCCAGCATATCTAATGAACGGTTCATCTCCCATGGGCAATTCTGCCATCTCAAGCTGCAGTTTTAAAGTGGCAAGCTTGGCAAAGCTGACTGCGCTGGCTTTACCCTCTAAAACTCTCGAGAGAGCTAATGAAGCTTGAAAGCCAGTGAGACCTCTCGTGATCTCAGTCCCGTGTTGGTGGAGAACATTGCTTAGGCAAGGTGCACCTCCTAGAGTTGCAGTTTGGTTCATGTTCAGACTTATGCTATTTCTGTTAAAAGAAAGGTGCGGGGTGGTCCTAATCTCTCCCATCCAAACCCTGGGTTGAGTTTGTTGTTCCTTTCTGCAGCGCTAATAAGATATTGCAACAACAGAGATCTGAGTAGCTGAAACCGCTGGTTGAAAGCGCCCTTGATCTCGGTCAGGCTGGCTCCCGCTGCAGGCTGGTTTCCTCGCAGCGGCACCTGGATCCTTTCCACCCGCGTGCCCACGGCT
>NW_009215713.1:0-44521 GCF_000690835.1 Fulmarus glacialis
GGGCACGAATCTGCTTTTCGGACAACAATAGGACAGCCTGACACATCCTCTGCTGGGAGCTGAAGTTCGAAGAAACAGAATCTCCAAAAAGTAAGATCAAGTGTTAGATTCAGAACCCACAAAATCCAGGACTGATTCATAGAAAGGAAGGAAACAAGATTTTGGAAAGACCAAATAAGCCTGAAGACGTATGACTGAGAAGAGGAATGGAAAGCAGATGCCATCATTAGGGAGAGAAGCTCAACTTGAAGGACAAGGAAACCCTCAAAGATTCGCCTACATAAAGGAGAAGACCTCAAGTTGTAACCTTCACAAGGGGAAATTAGACTGATGATATGCAGCCTGTGATAGCATTGAGATCAACAGCCTCAGCCTTTCTGTCTCTTCTTACAGAATCTCTGTGTCTGCACTACCATCAAACATTGCTCTAGTTCATGCTGAACCCTTTCAAGGTCAGACAGGTGGGCTAATTTACACTGGGAGTATATCTTCTTTTCAAAAATCGAAGCTCCCATGTTTAGACATGCAGGAACACAAAACACTTTAAAAAGTTTTATGGTATTTTTCACACACAGTCAATGGTATAAGTATAGGAATTAAGCACTATCACACTTGCCCCAGGGAAATGCAATTCTGATGAAGAGAGTTAAGTAGTAGATTTGCAAGAGATTTTCAAGTAACTTAGTAATCTGAAAGGCAGAAAATGGATTATAGACAGGCAAATCAACAACAAAAGACACAAAAAGCGTACCATAGATATTTGGAGGAATGAGCTATGAGTAAGCAACATTGAAATATCTTCCTACTGGTTTCACTTTCTTACCCTCTGCTTTATGAAGCTCTAGTGCCAGCTGATTCTTGGCCTCACTTTGCTCGCTGAGGCACTCCATTAGTTCCTGGTGCTGACTAACCACTCGAGCAGTTTCCCGATTTTGGCGGCTGAATTCTTCTTCAAATTGTGCATGGTTTTCATGCATCTTCTCCAGCTAAAAGTAAACAAATTCCCCTAGCAGCAGATCTTGGATGCACGTGCAATGTAACAACACTACAGTCATTTAAACAAAAACCCTCTTAATTTTTTATAACATTTATGCATCAAGGTCCAGGTTTTGAAGTTTCATTTTAGTGCTAGGTTGACTTTGCCCAAAACCCCTGGACACTTTGGTGACTCCCTGTACTCACATACCTGTATTTTTGCCACAAATCTTACTTAGGCACATAAGTTTCTTTAGTGTGCATAAAAAGAGATACCTCCCTGTTGGCTAAACTGCTCAGCCTGACACTTCCTGAGCCACTTGAAATTCAAAGCATCCTTGCACTTAAATTCTTCAAGAGATTCAGGCATGTCTAACAGACAGCAAAGTCAATACATCATCAGGTTTCCAAGGTATGGCACCAGTTCTCTGAGACTATGTATCTTGCATTCCTACATGCAATGTCTCAAGTTCGAAGGAAAGGAATAGAGCAGCCCCATTCCCATTTAATTTATATTTAGCTTATCCAGGTGGATAGAACTTTGCACAGATGTAAGCAAAGTATGCTTGAATGTAGCTGATGAAGACGACCTAGAATCTACATCTGCCACGGCTTGGGCAAGTGCTTTAACCACAAGTTAACTACATGCTAGTGGAACCAGCATCAGTACCCAAAAGTACAAATTTAAGCACCTCTTTCTAGGAGGGATTTTTTAAGATGGTGAATATACATTTCACATAGACGCTTATCTCTGGGTTGCACAAAATACCTGTCGAGAAGATGAATTTCAGATATACTCCTTCCCTTCACATCTGCTCTTAAATTAGGGGCTTCTTCACTCAACAAATTAATTACTGCAGCACTAAATTCAATCCTCTAAATGTATACAGTACTCAGGCATCTACCTCGGCTTTACAACTTCTCTTTGCAAAGCTGAATGTCTAGACACTGCAAAACTCAGCATGGAAATACTCAAGTTCTTTTATGACATTGAGTTCAGCTCCTTTTATCACAATTAAGCAGTATATAATTACAAGGATGTTTGCTTGCTGCTATCTACATATTCCCAAAACATTTTAACGTGGGACTGAGTTTTCTTGAACCTCCTTATCAATGTTGAAGAAGCATTGATGTGAAGTGCGATAAAAAAAAAAAAAACCCTTAACTCTTGGTCTCCTGAAGTTACCAAATGCATCTAAAAATCCTAGTTTAAATCTACTTAAGGCAACCAACTTATAGCTTTCCTCCAGGATCTGCTAGAAGAAAACAAAAGTCGTTAGTCTCATTTATAAGAAATTATCAAATAAGGGCAAAACCTGCATTGTAAGAAGCAGGGGATGCACATGCCTCCCTATGCTGATAACTTGCCATGTATTCAGACAAAATCTGTTTCTCTTTAGTAGCCAATCCTACAGGGTGCTAAATACACAAGACTTAAAACAGATTTCACATTTTCAGTATAATTATACATCTGTACAGATTAAAAAGTTTTACTTGTTTAGTTGATTCTGTAACCAGCTCCAGAAGTCTCTCCACTGCAGTGCGCAAACGATGACTAATTTTCAGTATAAATTCTTCATTTTCACATGCCAATTCTGGCTTTGCAAAAACACTTTCACATAAGTATTGGCTCAACTCGGACCCCTCATCAGTCACTGGAGACAGCTGGTTGTGTTCTGTGAGAGTTTCATCAAGCAGCTCATCTACTGAAAACAAGCAAGCTATTTAAAAACTCAGAAAAATGACACGGAACTGGCCACTCAGATAACAACTGACATTAGACAGTGACATTGGTTAGTCCTGAAGATGTATTACAAGGTGAAAACTCAATGTTGACAAATCAAGACAGTTTTTCACAATGTTTGGAAGTATTGTGCTATACATCAGTGCCTGAAACTCTGCATTTTCCAGTAACATTTTAATGTTTGCACTATTAAGAGAATTAAAATGAAAGAACACTCCCAGACACTATCTTAAGTGTGAAACAACTTTGAAAGACACACAGAAAACACTGCAACAAGAGATATCCCCTTTCTGAACCTCATCCATATAAAGGAAATGAAAAGCCTTTTTTCAAGAACGTGAATTAACTACATACAGTTGTGCAGATTTGTACTCACCTTTTTCTAGGTGATGCTTTTCTTTGGCTTTGAAATACTGCATGAATCCCATTTCTTCCATAATACTGTGACTTTCTCTAGAATCTCCAGAAGCCAGACTGTCATCAAGGCAAAGACCAATCTTGTTACAGATAAGGTCCTCAATAGCTATTGTGGCCTTCACCAACTCCATAAGCAATTTCAAAAGATGCTGGTAAGATCCCTGCAGTTTTCTCCTAGAACAAAAGCATATCGAACACTTCAAAAATTGCACGCGCTCGATTTAAAAGGCACTTTGAACCTACTGAAAAACTGACAGTCTAAAATGGGTATCTTGCCATAGTTTGACACTTATCAGTGAAGATGATTCAGACGACTCACAAAAAACCAAGGCCATTTTCACAGAGCAGGCTTAGCAAAAAACCTTTGTCTTCTCCATAGTTAGATGGAGAGATCATACTGCAGTCACAAGCATTTCAGGCTTCCACGTCTGTGGAAGCACCAGTAGGGAGAACACTTTCACTACTATAGTATCTGTGACATCAAAATAACGAGGGGTGTTCTGACAGAGGAGACAACAAAAATTATAATTATGAAAACATTTTAGTTTTAAGAAAAACAGTAAGCCAGTTTCTTAAAGGTGAGAGAGGGAATTCTTCCAGAAGCTTATTCAGCATGACAGTTTCTCTAACCCACACATTCCAATGACATATCAAACCAATCCACATTGTACTGAAAGGTTTCTGTGACCAAGAGGCTTTCTCCATTTCCTAGCTTTTTCCAAGATTATACAGTGGAAACCCCAAAACACCAAAGTCTCCATCAGACCACAAGAAAAAAAGGAAGAAAACAAAAGTCTTGCTTTCCATTATCAAGATAGGTTGGTAATTAAAAAAAACAAAACAAAAAAAACCAAAACAAAACAACTTGCAAATAAAACAAATACATCATCATCCTACACTGTTAATTTCAGCTGGCTTAATTTTGCCTAGTTATTGATTTCTTTATAGAAAGTGAGAAAACAAGCTAAAGAACCACCAACCGCTAAGCATTATGTAACCCAAGATGTACACACCTTTCATCTGTGGACTGCTCAATATCAGATCTCAACATGGCTACCAAATTCCCTCCTTCTTGATTTTCTCTGTCCCGCCGCTGAAGGAGTGTCTCCAGTTCAGAGTTGGTATCCTCTATTTCACGATTTAAAGACTCCACTTTCTTTTCCAGCTGTGGAAAATACAGTAATAATGCAACAAAGTCAATCATTTTGCCTAAACTACGAACTTCATTGCACTATGCAACCATAAAAGCGCATTTAAAATCTAGCTTTAAAATATTTTCCACGCACCTGGATAATTATTGTTGCTTTTTCCTGCAGCTGGGCTGATAACATCTCGTGCTCCTTTTGGTGAGCAGCCTGTGCCTTCTCCCTCTCCTGAATCAACACCTGCTCCTTGTCATGTAGTGATGCCTCTTTTTCAGCTTCAAATTCGTCCTGCATAAGTCATATATACTTTGATTTACAGAAAGAGGGGAAAAAAGAAAGAAAACAACCCAACCCCTCAAAAAACCACAACCAAAACCCTCCCCCTCCTTTTTTTTTTTTTCTTTAAATGTGCACACCTTATCTCTCAGATTAACTAGCAGTAACTTACATAGTTAACACCCCCAATCAACAACATGATGCTGAAACTATGATTTAAAAATCGTTAAGTAGGTAAATGAACTATCTGAATGTGCTCACTGAGACCTGGGTCATTTCAGACTGCCGAGATAGTGATGAGGAACAGAAAACAGATGGGACAACTTGGGACAGAGATGGACAGAAGCCACTTTCAGCAACTGCAAGTAGGACAACATGCATAGTACTGAGTTGCACACAGAAGGAGTGATTTACCAGAACAAGTTGAAAATCTACGAGGTAGATTGACATGGCTAAATGATCTAGAAGCTATTAAATGGGATCTCACTTACCTCAGAGTGCTCTAAAGCACTCTAAAGGAAGGGATTAGTAGACATCCCCCACTTCTGCATCAGCAAATAAGGGAGGTGAAACAAGGTCCTGGGATCCCTTCCTAAGGAGGCTAAAAGGAAGTAATTGTTTCTGCAACACCAGAACTGGGACATAAGTTTTCCTGATCACAATATAAAAAAAACCCCGTGCAATTTGATCTATGAAAACCAATACACTCCAAGGTGATAGCTGCCTTTTTTTTTATTGGTAAGTCAAGAAAACAATTTTCCCCAGGGCATGAAATAAGACTTCAGAGCAGAACATATTTAGTCACCTGAGCTGTCCTGGATCCTTTGTGGAAGGCTCAGCCAGTCCTTGCACTGAGTAGAATAACCCATCCATCACCAGCTCCTTAGGTGAGGACTGCTTGCCGCTTGATGAGACCGTAAGGTCTGTCATCATAGCCAAGATCAAGATCAATACTGGCACCTAGGCAATAACAATACCAACTCCTACCCAGAAACCATGAGGCAGAGCAAGGCAGAAGAGCCAAGTCTGCCCAGAATTATAGACTCAAACAGCAGAGCGCTTAGCAGTTAGCAAGCTACAAATGAACAGACACAAAGGAGTATGAGGACTTTCCTCAACCAGTACAGTAAACTTGTGGACCAAGTCTCTGAAACTTCTCAGAAGCAGTGCATCCACTAAAAGAGCATGTCAGACTGTAGAAAGGAACTCTGAATACTTAAAATCTGCTAGGGGAGGCAGGGGGAAGAAAGCAAGGAAACTGGCTGGCATGAAGACAACCCCATAAACAAGCATGGGGGAAGTAGGCAGGGGAAGGCTCATTATAAAAACCTGTATCAGACCATGATGCAGCTCAGCCTAACACTGCAAAGACATCCAGTCAGTCTCTTCTGTGACAAAACACCAATCATCAAGGTAATGAGAGAAAAAAAAGAACACAGACATCTGTACTAGCAGTAGAATTACCCCTGACAAAATTTAAACGAAAAGAGAGGTTTCTGGTGTCCCAAATGCTACTCAGTAACTAAAGTACCTAGGCAGCACAAGAGAGAGAAAAGCAGGAATCACTTCTGGGGTATATGCATAATGGTCAGTCCAGTCCCAGTTTCTGTGGACTGAAGGCTGGGGTTCGGCTGAGGACAGCAATGCCAAATATACCTCCAGCAGCTTTTCAGGATATGCTCATCTCCTCTGTTTCAAAAGACAGCTGCATCAGACGGAGAGCTGTCAAAGAATGACCAGGACTCCACAGTGGGCCAGAGGCAGGAAATAGGAGAAATTTTCTTCTCATCTGCAGCATCCAGTTCTAGAGGTTTGTGCAACTGTTAGTAAGAGTCGCACCTCAGGTTGGAGCACTGACAGGAACAGTAAGGATCTGTTGAAATCTCCCAAGGAGAAGCAAATAAGGAGATGGTAGTTCATCTAAGCTAAGTTGTTTTTGCTCAACAACTTGAGCTCAACACATTCTCAGTACAGTGATAACACTGAGATGAATGTAAGTGCTGCTTTCTGTGTTTGTGAGTTTCCCTCTCTCTTCTGACACAGGCTGTGTCTTCTCCATTCATTTAATAGCTTTATAAATGCTTGTCACCTAACCAATTAAGACATTTTACACAAGGCTCAAAAGATGATAGGCAATTACTACACTCTACACAAGGCCAAACAAAGATAATTTTCAGGCATAAGCATCTTGAAGATGCTCATCAAGATGAAAGTTTGGAACTCAAATGAAGAACCCAAGAAAGCAGAAATCAAGAACAACTAGAAAAAAATCTCATGCACAAAGTGCTCACTGTCATCACACACTTGGTAAAAGCTTTAGATAACACTAAACATTTTTTGCCATATATACACAAGCGCAGTAGACAAGGGATGATAGGCCAAGGGCATAGTCTCTGCAGACACGAAGAAGAAAAAGTTTCAAATGACATACATATAAGCATGTAGGACTGTTGCTTAGAGCAAATACATTCCACTGATTTTTTTAGTTTTGTTTGAAGGACACCACTTCACATCCAATTCAAGGTTTTAAGACAACCCTGTAGTAAATATCGGAAGCAATGCAGTGTTCTGTAAGCAGTCACAATACTGCTTTTCTAGTTCTAACATTGTGAAGGAAGGAAGAGATCTAACTCAGATTGTCTTTTTAAAGTTATATGGCTGAAGAACAAAAATGTATACCAATTGTTCTTTTTCAGAAAAACACACTACCAGTGCATGCTCTGAAGTTCATTTTAATCAGACCCTACCTTCAGCTGTGCAATCTGCTGTTCAAGGAGTATCTCTGACTGACACTTCAGCAACTCAATCTCTTCCTGGAACTGAAGCTGCTGCTTCAATTTTACCTCCTCAAATTGAGCCAGAAGAGCCGTCCGCACAGTTTCTACTTCAGAGGCCGATGCAGAAGCATACATCTGCAGACAAGTAATATAAAATATTTTAGCCATGGTGTTATAATTAAGGAAAAAATAAAACCAAACCAAAACGAAACCAGCAAGCTCAGCCAAATTCTTAGGAGTATTTTCAGAATAGTTCTCTCCAATCCCCAACGCTATACAGAGCTGCTATTTGTCATCACACTGATTATAGAAGAAAGCAAGTTGACAAAAATAGATAAGAAGCAACAGGGCATTAGGTACCAAGTATGTCCTGTATTCATGAGACCATCAGGTCAGACTAACAGAGTACTCCCTACTTGTTCTTTCCAACAGACATTTGTCTAAGAGAAATTCAAAGAAATAAGGAGGAAGGAGTGGGAGAGAAACACTGGGAGAGCATATTTTGTTAAGACGTAATTTCTCTTGTTCAAATGGGATTAAACATTACGCAGATATATTTAATACAATTATCCTATGAGATACAACAAAGAAGTCCATCAAAAATATCAGTGAAAGGTTTGGGGGTTTTTTGTTCATTTGGTTTTTTTCCTATTATCCTCTCCAAGAAGAGTCACTGTAGTCATCAGACTAGAGATAAATCCTGTTTCTAGGATGAAGGGCTTAAAAACTTAATAATCATGAGAACTTCCCACAAATCTAATAAAACTAACTTCCCAGGCAAGTTATGCTTCCAAAAGTAAAGAGAGTTTGCAATTCATTCCAGCCAGCTGGAAACCACTACCAGCTCTAAGGCCTGGCAGTCCAAAAGAACACAGGGGATCTCCTCATACCTAAACATTTTTTGTGAGGTGCACCAAGTAATACAAAGGTGCACCAGTGATTGGGGAGTTATTTGGCAACACTATCCAATTTTCAAATTAGTAAGTGAAAAAGCGAAAGTAAGTTACATTTTAACATAATATAGGTTGTTGGTTATAGCTGGATAAAGCTTATTTTGTTTGTGACTTCTCCTAATATATGAATGTAATAACATAGAAAAGTGAAAAGTCTTGATCACTTGTGGCTGCTTGCATCAACATTAGTCAGATTGTATAAAAGACTGAATAAATAGAAGATCTTATTCCATTTCAATGTTTAAAGAGAACTTAGTGTAGATGATCAAATTTTTAGCCTTCACTATGAAAGTAAACATCACCAAGCTTACACATAAACATTCTCAACAAGAAGAAATGGTAAAGCTTTAAGGGCAACTAGGAAGATTTCCAAACCTCACTGAGAAAACATATTTGGAAAAGTATTACCTACTACAATTTCTCTAAGAAAAGAAGAAAAATCAATGTTAGTAAAGGTTGTTCACTTATAAAAGCTTGAAGTGAGCAGTTAATTTCCACAAATGGTTAATGACCCTATTTATTACCGATTAGTTTTCTATCAAGATGGCAGCTTTAAAATTTTGAATTAAATACGGCAGGAACTCGGAAGAAAGCAAGCCCACTTTCCCCCTCCCCCCCCCCGCCCCAGTAAAGAGAGCACTGCAAACATGGATTTAAATTTTAAAAATTCAGGATAATACACATCTATGAACTCTTTTAAGTCCTTTTTGAATTCTTTTAAGTCCTTTTAGATAAAGCAAGGCTTAAAAATGTTAACTTTGTCTCTTATCTACTGGCACTATTAAAAAAAAAATTCAAAAAGCATCTAGATATACAGCCTTACTTCTAAGGTTAATAAAACTGAATTTACTTTATGTCAAAGTATGGATTAGTAACATTCCAACCTCTTGCTCATGTTCATGCTGTGCTTTTAGTTTCCTCAATTCTTCTTCCAGCTCCCTGGAGTATTCTTCCTTATGTTTCTTAGTTTCTGCCTCATGAAGATCCTGAAGTTCTTGGAGTGCTTTTCTATGTTTTTCCTCCATATGCAATACTTGCTCACGTAATATATCCAGGGCCAGACATTTTTCTTCTTCCAGCAACGCGCTTTGATTTTGAAGAGCCATGTTCAAACCATCCTTTGTAAGCATTAATTAAAAAAGGGGAGAAAAAAAGTAAGTACAAATATTTTGTAACCCATTTGTAAAGCACATGTCTTGCTGTATCAAAGCTTTTTAAGTAAACACGAACAATATTGCCTCATGAATGATGAGCACACATACATATACACACTCTTTGTATCATTGAAATGGGTTTATTTTTCCTATCTAGTAGAAGTTTTGTAAATCCCCTACTTTATCCATGACAGCACTCCCCATCAGCACAATCTTCAACTTTTGCTTTTTGAAGTTCTTTACACTCAAGAACAATTAAAATGCAGATTTAAGATTAGATAACAAAGATAGGACAGAAGAAAAAATCCACTTTTCCCCCCACAAGACCTTCCTCTTAGCTTTTGTGGGCACAGAAACGACATATAACCATAATTTTGCGAAGACAAACAAGTCTGAAAAACAGTACATCTCTCCCTGGAAGGTTCTGAATCATTAGCAATGAGCTAAGCCTTCTTACCTCTTTGACTTGGAGAAGTGACCACTGAAAGAGTGGTCAAACATTGGAACAGGCTGCCCAGGGAAGTGGTTGAATCACCATCCCCTGGAAGTATTTAAAAGATGTGTAGATGTGGCGCTTAAGGACATCGTTTAGTGGGCATGGTGATGTTGGGTTGATGGTTGGACTCAATTATCTTAGAGGTCTTTTCCAACCTTAATGATTCTATGATTCTATTCTATGATTCTGTAAGTCTTGGGATCATTTTTTACCCATCTGAACTCTAAAAGAGCTCACACCTCTGCCCTATCAAGAGTAAAGCTATGGACTTCTGTAAAAGGCCCTAAGACAAGGTCCACTCACCCACGACCTGCTCCCAGAATCCCACCTGGGACCTTCAGACATATCTTTCTTCTATTCTTCCCCTCAAGACTGTGCCACTAGGGAGGATCTCTGGATTCCTAGAGATGTAGCTTAACCTACAGAACTGCATTTATTTTGTTCTAATCACTTCTGAAGAATTGCATGGTAACTCTATCAAGGCAGAGAAGCTCCAAGCCACAAAATGGAAATCCTCCAACCTGAATTATGTTAAAAATATTTACTTCATTTGTACCTTTTCCACACACTGAGATAGAAAACTCATTCATCTGATCATCTGGGGGGAGGGGAAGCGACAGATGGACTTAATTTTCAGCTTCAGTTTCGTGTTTCATCTCACAATATGGCCACACACAAGTGTTAGTGCTGGCACAAAGGAGGTTGTAAAAATACACCCTAAGAACAAGGGAAAAGGTGATCCCACACAATGTACCATGAAATTTCACCTTCTATGCCAAGTTTTCTTTCTGACTCACCTTATGAGCTTCTTCTGCTTCAACAGCCATGGCTTTAAGTTTTTCCATATGAACAGTAGCTAGCTCAATTTTCAAATTATTTTGGGAAAGCTGAAGTTCTTCAGCATGCTTTAATTGCAACTTGTCTATCTCCTGAACCAAGCGTGCTTGATCCATTTTATCCTTTTCATGGACCTGTTCTGTGTGCTGCAGCTGTAGCTTCTCAAGAGCCTGACTGTGTTCATCTCTTATATTCTGAATTTCAGACAGGTAGGACGACTCCAAGGAATCCAGATTTGATAAGTGTTTAGCCTCCAGCTCATCAATTTGTGCCTGATGCTTTGTTTGTAGTTCAGCAACACAAGCTTCAAGCTGAATCTCCTGTTTACTTTCTAGTGTAGATTTAAGTGTCTCAATTTCAGCTTGGTGCTTTGTCTGAAACTCAGCTGTAAGAGACAAAATTTGCTGCTTATGCTTCTCCTGTAACTGCTGACTTTGGAGTTCCAGTTCATCGACATGTTTCTTTTTCAGCTCTTGAAGAAGAATCTCTTGCTCAGTTGTGAATTTCTGAGTCATAACTTTGTGTTCCCCCATAAACCTATATTATTTCCAAGAAAGTTAAGAGAATATTGTAAAAAAGACACTTCAAAAAAAAAAAATTGAAATAATAAATAAAAATCAAAGAAAAATAAGTAGGTCGTACTTAGCCTCCACAAATTTTACTTTATGTTTCAAATACAGAACTAATTCAAAGCAAGACACAAAGAGGATTTCATAGCCACATAATTAGAGGTTTATGCAATGTTACTTGGTAGTATCTGGTTATTACTAGGTAGACTGGAACCCCTATTAAATTACTCGCTAATACAGAGCAACATATTCATCGTTCTCTGAGAAAATACTGCCATATAAGAGCATCTAGGACATAGTATAGACGTTGCCTACATCTCAAATGTGTTGTCTGCAAGTAAACGAACTGCGTAAGATCTCTAAAAACATCTGGTTAAAACTGAGATGTAAAACCACTGTGGAAGTGTATGTGGGATATTTGGGGGCTCCTCCTAACTTACCTCAGCTCTTGGAGGTCTGCTTAAAGCTTGATGCAGAAGATTTAGTATCTGAAATGCTGCAATTTACTGTAATCATTAACTATACTATTTTTGGATACAAACACCAATAATTAAAAAGTGATTGGTTATTTAAAGGCTAAGTTCCTGCTTTCAGTGTTTTCTTACCGTAATTATTTCCCCAATCTTGTTCTACGAGCGTATGTTTGGGGAGGAAAAAAGGGATAAATTTGAAGCAATGCATGCAAATACAAACATGTAGTTGTTTGAGTATTTCCTTTAATACACTAAAAACAATGAGGGTAGAAAGGGGAGGAAAAACTGAGCAGTTAGAACCTTCATGTCTAACCAGAACTGAAGAATACCATATGCAGCCCATCAACCTCAGCGTTCAGTGGATAACACAAGCTTCATTCACCAGGAAAAACTTGCTCAAATTTATTTGAATTGTTTGAAAACACTTGAAAAAATTTAAAGAATTTTTCCAACTACATGTCCTGTAACACTTCCCCTCCTCCAAGGCTAGTATATATGATTTTCAGCTGTGTATTGTATTCTTAACTGTAACAGGCAGAACTTGACTACACTTCATTTGATTTGCTAGACTAGATCAAATGCATTTACATAAAGGAAAATTCTACAGTAAACCATAATGGACAGCATTAATGTTCCTTGGAAGAGTAAGCTTTACATATATAAGTTATGAACTAATGAATTGTAAATAAACTGATTCTTTCTTTCTATCTATCTAAGGCAGGAACCGGACCCCCTTTGCTGAGGGCAAAAGGCAACAGGGCAAGCGTGACACAATAGGGTGTTGATAGTATGTAGGGCTTGGAATCATCATGCATCATCCATCCTAATGACAGACATCAATTATTGGCCTTTACTTCGGTGGATGGGCCACCTTTACTTAACCCGGAAAAGGAACATTTATAATTTATATACATTGGATAAATAGCTAGTGCCATCAAGTGACAAACCTACATCACTACAACTCATTAAGTTTAAAATAAGAAAAAGTAACAATAACAATGACTGAACTGGTAAGTGAAAGTGCTCAAATACTCAGGACTTACTTGTTTTGTGCTTCCATAAGTTTCAGTGCATATTCTTCCTGCAGACAAAGTGTGGCCTTTTCCATTTCTTTTGCCATGAGCGCTTTAGCTGCCTGCAGGTCACTGTCATATTGCTCCTGAGATTTCTGCATAGTCTGTGCACTTGCAAGGCTGTCCTCTAGTTGCTGCAAGTTGTTTTGCTGCTCTTTTACCAACTTCTCCAATTCTAGAATTTTGGCAGCTTGGTGATCTTGAAGCTGATTCATTTCAGCTTCACGAAGTTCAAACTCCTTTTGTAAATTCTGCTTCTCATCTTCTGCTCTATTTTGCAGTTCTATACGCAACAATGATAACTTCTCTTCTGCTTGGATTCTCTGGTCCTCCCTTTCACATTTCCATTTCTTCTCTTTTTCTTTGTACATAGTTTCTATTTTCCGGACTTCTTCTCTGGCTTCCCTTAATTTATTCTTGTGATCCTCAGCAATTTTATATTTTACCTGTGAACGCAGTTATTAAAAAATGCATAAAATACCAAAACCAAACTGAAGTGTGTGAAG
The DNA here is from genome assembly GCF_000690835.1 of Fulmarus glacialis. Lineage (NCBI taxonomy): Eukaryota > Metazoa > Chordata > Aves > Procellariiformes > Procellariidae > Fulmarus > Fulmarus glacialis. The sequence continues at coordinate 13,396 of NW_009215713.1, forward strand.
TGAATGTTCTCAGGCATTTAAGGCCTTGCAGAGATTCAATTCTTGCAGTGAAGTCACCCTTCCAAATAAAAGTAAGGCTGAAATGTCAATTTATAGGTACTTGAATTCAACATACTATTAAGAATTAATTGGGTTAAGGAAGATAAGAAAAAATTAAGGGAAAATTCTAGAATTAATATGGTATTCTATGTTTTTTTTCTCTTGGGGCCACTTTCCTTCATTTCAGGAGTTCAATTTATAAAGCTATGGGCACCTTAGGTATTTATATTGGGCATGATTAAAAATCTCTTTTAAACCTCTCCTCTCCTTATACATTGCAGTGGTATTTTAGATACAGTGTCCAAGACCATGATCTCATACATAGCGCAAAAGCAACATAAAAGCATGTAGCATAAAAACAGAAGCCAAAGCACCAAATGACTGCTTAATGACAAAAGGGAAAAAAAAGACTCTAAAATTATACTACAGGTAAACAAATAAATAGTAAACTAAGGAAACGACAGGGTCATCTCTTAAAACAAAATTAAAAGCTAATAAGAGATCACACAGGAGCATCAGTATGAAGTATACTCTTCAGCTTTCACTTAGAAGGTTTGTTTTGAACAAATATTTAAGCATTCATTTATGCTACAACCTAAATGAAGAGGCAGAAAAGAAAGGCAAAACCCCCAGATTTTGATTAACAACAATCCATGAAAACTTGGGGGGGAGGCAGGCGGCACTGGAATAGAGAGGCAATTGAGGAAATTGGTTCACTCTATTTCTGAGAGCGAGCGACCAGAAGGCAAACAAAATATGTATTTCCAGACAGTGGATCAGCATGCGGTATAGGCTCATTTCAAACACCGCATTCTGTATACGCTTATCTTTTACCCAGCCAGCAGTGCCACAAACAAGATACTGCAAGTGGTAGCAGTAAGTTAACAGTACTGAAAGCTTCACTACTAGAAGCTTCAGCTGAGTCTCCATTTTATGTACAGTCTGCAACTGTTTTCTCTGGCCCCCTCTACCAGTTTTTAAAGGAAAAGGATACACATACCTATCTCTCTTTAAAAAGGGAGGAAAGGAGGGCTTGAGAAATGAGAGCTTCACCCATCTGATTCTCATAAGCATTCAAATATTGGAACAAATTAAACAATGAATTAACATCCAATCTAAGTTTATCCTCAGATGGGACAGCTGATTTAACAGCTAAGAGGGAAGGTGCCAGATATGATTCTTTCAACACTAAGACTTTGACAGTGAAGGTATAACAGCTACACCAAAGCAAAGCAAAAGCAGAAATCTATTGTCCGTTGCTTTCTTCTTCCCTCAAAAAATGGTCTGAAAAATTATTTCTGGTTATTTGCTTCAAAAAACAGTCCTACCAAAACCAGAAATTTCTTAGAGGGGACACATTCAGCAGAGGGGCTTTTTCCATCTGCCACAGTGCTTTCTGCTGAATTCTCCATTACCACATGACAGTATGCAAGTGCACCATGTTACTTTCGCACCATGTTACGCTACGATGTGCTGCAGTGAGATGTTCGGGATGAGGACTTATTGTACGTGTCTGTATTGGAGCGGTATATGTATGCTTGACCCACACCAATATAAAAGATAGACTGGATCAACCCTTGAAGCACCTGCCTTCCCACACTATCTGTGCTCTTAAAAAGTGCATCTGCAGAGAAACTAAGCGTTTAACACTGAAGTGCTCTGAACTTCAGATTTGTATTCCAGTATTTGTGTGTATCTATGCAAGTCCATTTAAAGCTGAAGCTACTGTCACTAAACTAGGCGCATTTAAAGATAAGTGCTGCTTCTATCTCCCTTGGCCCTCCCAACAGATCTGATCTTGCCCAACTCTATACAAAACACTACTGTAATACGAATTACCTTTTCCATTTCCTCTTTCAGATGCTTTTCATTCTGCACAGAAAAATCTTTTTGTTTAGTAATCTCTTCCTTTAAATGCTTTATTTCTTCCAAAAGCTCTGCAATATACTGTTTCTCAGAGTGGAGGAGAGAGAGCTTAGCTTTGTGCTCTTCCTCCAGCACAGACACTCTCTCAGCCACCTCCATTTCAACTTGATGTGCTGCATCTTGAGCACTCTGTAGGTGCAGTTTGGTGATTTCTGAAAAGAAAAAACAAAATAAACAAACAAAAAAAGACATTCTGGAATTTATTTTCTTTTAATAGGTCCTATTAATGCACAGAAATAAAGCTGAACGTCAGCTGTGCAGTTTATCAGTAGCCATACTGACTACAGACCAACAAGAATCCCTTATCGGGATGATTTTGTACTCTGTTCCGCTTTATCACCACCTTTGAAATTTATCAGTATCAACACACAAAGAATAAAGGGGATGGATCATGAAACCTGTGGCAGGACCTCCCTCCTATGAGCAACAGCCACAGGAGCTGACTTTCTTTTTGGACGAAGTAATGGCAGATTTATGCAAGTTTTATCTCCTCTTTTGCACATACTATTTACATAAGGCATTTGCCCAAAAAGCAGATGGGACAAATCTCTGATCATTCTAATTTAAACAGTTTTGATATACTGTCTAGTATTAAAAATAAATAAATGAAGATAAGAAATATAACTGCAAATTTAAAAAAGTTGTACTGATCCTTTTAACCAACATACAGTGGAATATAGTTATAGCCATGTGTGTTATATAGCTAACTGTAAGTTATGGATGATTAATTCAAACGTTTGTTTATCATACCGTGCTCCCAGAAAGAGGTTGCAGATAAAAGAACTGCCATGATCCCTTACCTGCACCTCAACAATATACGCATTTCATATTGAACCAGTACAAGGCAGTATATTTCTATAAATTACGATTCTAAGAAAAGCAGCAACTGTTAAGAAATGACATAAACCCATGATCACATAGGAGGTCTCATTAAATTTAGCCGTAAGAGGAATTTTAACCTGAAGTCTACAGCAAAAGATACCTATTACAAATTCTGCTCCCCTTAAATACTTTCTTCTTTGTTCAAAAAATTCATCCCAATATGTATACCAACTAGTTGGCAAACACAGGAAGAAAAAGAAGTATTAATGTCAAATGAGCAGAGCACTATCAAACCCACAAAAGGAAAACAGGTAAAAGAAGCATGGAACATAGAACAGAAGTGGGTCTACTCTATGGAACAGAATGAGAACTGATCTATTTCATGCAAATACAAGAGACATTTAACATAACTGACAGACAACACTAAGAAATTTTCAAGTAACTATTAATTCAGGAATTGACAGTGCCCTTCTAGGCATCAAGAATGAAAACCTGAGAACTCCTTTTAGCAACTGCTCCACAGTTGTAGCAGTTCTGTATTCACTACAGAATAATCAACTTATGGTCACCACATCTTTGGAGGTGCAACTCAACATGCCCATAAAAGTCAAAAAGCAAAGCGCTCGATGCCAGGGACTAAAATGTGTTAAGCGTTCTCTATAGTTTAGAGTAAACTAATAACAAATTGAAAATGTCTTCAGATAAGCCTTTAAATATTTAAAGAAAAATATAAGCCACATAAGCAGCTTCCCATTTTACTTCCCAGTCTGTCAGCTCATCTTACCTTTAACATGTTCTTCTGAAAGTCGGGCACGGAGCTGCTCAAGTTCTAAACAATGCTTTCTTTTCATTTCCTCTATTTCTGTTATATATTTGTCTGACAGATCCATCTTCATTTTCATTAGGTCCTCCTTATATTGAAGTGCAAGGGAAGACCTTAACGAATCTAATTCATGCCTGTGTTGTTCTTTAAGCTGTACCTGCAAACAGGCAAGTTCTTCCTACAAAAGAAATGGGTTAGAAAGACATCTTCAGCTTTGAAGAAACCATGCCAAGAATCTTTCAATGAGAGCAATATATGAATTGCCCTATAATGCAGCACCTGCTTGATACGTTCCTGCCACTCCATCTGCTACTAGAGTGGCAGAGACCCTCAAAGTAGAATCATAGAATCATTTAGGTTGCAAAAGACCTTTAAGATCATCGAGTCTAACTGTAAACCTAACACTGCCAAGTCCACCACTAAACCATGTCCCAAGTGCTGTCTTAGTGTATTTCGAATAGGGAAACAGGGCGAGTAAGAAAAAAATAGTCTCAAAAAAATCTGTATATTAGAACCTTTTCAGTAAAAAAAAGTAGATACAGTCTGGAACCATGCCACAAGGCAGATCTGAGTTTCAGGAGCTGTTTGAAAGTATTGTAGAGGGGGAAGTCCCACATGCATTTGGGGAGAAACTATTGACTCTCAACACTGAAGAGATGCCCCTCTACACACCACAGAACTTAGAAATAACGATCTATGAATGCAGTTTCATACTCAGCTAGGTAACAAATAGCAGCAAGAAAAAAAGACATGATGTATACACTTCTCATTTATAACTCATGTTTTTTGTGTGATTTACTAATGAAATTGAGCTCATGCTGTCTTGTGTATGTCTTGTCTGCTTGTCATTCCCTCATTAAAAAAAAAAATATTACTTTTTATAATTAATTTAAAAAATAAAGCCAAAAAAAAAAAAAAGGAAAATTCCTTTTTGAAACTCTTAGTCAACTTCAGATAAGTTGAGCAATGAAGTCAAGATCTTAAATTACAACAAGATACATGAAAATAGGTGCATAAATAGAAGAGGGACCAAATTAGCATCTCCACTTGAAAAGAACAGACAACAATAAAAAGCACAATTACTACAGAAGCTATAGAGAAGAGAAACACCATGAATTCTGCACTTGTGTGGAATAGCTTTGATAAGCTCCTTACTAGGCATGGGATAACCTAGAGGACACAAAATTACAGAACACCATGTTTCATGGGTTCTGCTAGTCTGAGAACTATTTAAAGTTGGTAATTTACAATATACTTGTCAAAAGTAATTAAGCCTTAATAAATGTGTCGAATTAACTAACTCTTTGCTAAGAGCTAGGAATCAGACATCAATTTTCATACACATCATGTAATGAACAATTGAACTTTAATATATCAAAAATACTACCTGATGTTGTTCCAGCTGTTGATTTAGCTGACCAAGTGTATCCCTTCTCTCTTTCTCAGTAGTCTCTTCAAAAACTGCGACAGAAGAACTGAGAAAAGGGTGTTAAAGTTTAAGATTGTAACGTGTGTCCAAATTAAGCTAAATGAACTTGCTGACTTACGATGTAGTACTGAAAGTAGGCAACTACAACAACTGCTTCGGACTGCGCACACATGACTTCCATTGCTATGTTTCTAACTACAGATCACCTAATGCCCAATCCCACCATATTTAGATGCTAACATCACCTTTTATATATAAAAAAAAAAAAAAAAAAAAAAAGCATGATGTCATAACATGAGATGAAAGGAAAAATAATAATCACCTGATGTTCCCTGCTTGATCTTGACTCACTTCCAACTCTGACAGTGAATATTCCGTCAGTTCTTGCAGTCTCTGATGCAGCAAAGTCAATTCTTCTCTGTAGTTTTCTTCAGCAACTCTTAATTTGTTTTCAAAATAAAGTCTCAGTTGTTCCAATTCAGTTTCATGCTCACTTTTTCTTTGCTGACGCTGCTGTTCAAATTCTTGTTTTAAATGCTCTATTTCTTCCACCCGTGATGCGCGAGCCAGGAGCTGCTCTTTTAGCTCTGGAATGGAGGCAAAACCAACACAAATACTCAGAAGTACATATCTTTAGGCTAAGTCATTCTGTGAAGATCAGCCATATTTGACTTGTTGAGATAGCAGTAAAATGTTATCCCACAAGCTACATAAGAAAATGAACTTCTGAAAGACGAAACATTCCTTCCTCAGAAGACAGTAAAACCGTGTTCTCCATTTACACTGCATTCAGAGAAACCATCCTCATGACAAGAATCAAAACTACCAGCAGACTGTTAGCCCTCCTCGTTCCCTTGTGCTTCAGATCTGGGCTAGTGACATGCAGAGTCCTGCAGTATTGCTTAATCTTCACACCTGCTTGCTGTAGCAACCGGAAGCAATAATTCAGTCAAGAACATTTAATTTGCTCCAGGGAAAACTACCCAACAAACAAAAACAACTTTAGCACAAACTATACAGAAAAACAAAATCACAAGGAAGAAAAAATTAAGTCAATTCTGGATTACTTTAGTGATGGTTTGGCTATCCATCATTAGCTCAAGCAGAGGCTAAATTCATGGAATTAAAAAGAACTATCCAACAACAACAACAACAAAGTAGAATGCAGTAAAAAACAGCGATCGAGGCTGGTTCAGCAAGTTACCCTCCTTTCAGGGAATGAAGGCAATGGCCAGCATCGCAGCACATTCATGAACTCTGAGAGCTTTTTTCTCTCCACGTTCTGTAGTAAAGAAGCAGTAATGTATCAGGAAGTGAAAAGTTAGGAAAAAAGGACAATAATCATGAGAGGGAATTAAAAAAGTTTCCCAGATGGCTCAACTTCCCAGATGACTTAAATTAGCTGAATCCCCACAGAATCAACTGAAGATGGAACTGCATTTCAAGAAGAAAGAAAAGAAGAAAAAAGCATCTGTTTATGTTATGCAAGAAGAGAAACTTCAGAAACATTCATGGAAACAGAGGATGCCACCCAGGAAGCAACGCAGCTGATTGTCACAGTGTGTTTTTGTGTAGCAAACCAGAAAATGCACACTTGGCATGAAGAATTCTCACAATGAACATGCAAACAGAAATAATAAGAGAAGTAAGTACATGGCTTTAGCCTGCTTCCAAAGGGAGCAGTTGCTAAGCACAGGGACCAGAGGAATCAAGTGACAAGCAGGGACTAGTAACACCACCAATGGGATAGGCAAGGGAAGTTCAATCTGGCACAGGTAGGTTTTGCCTAACTAGCAAAGTCTGCTGGCACAAAATTAACCCAGAAAAGTGTTTAACAGTGTTAAACTGTTAAAAGTGGTTAAAAGTGTTTTGAACTGGCATGTCACTCTTACATCAGCGCAGCGGTCCCATCATCCAGCTGCTATCTTTTGAATCCACCACGAGTCCTCAAACCAATCCAAATGCGTTGTCAAATGATCACTCAAGTGAAGAAAAGCAGAGTAAAACAAAACACCTTTAAGAGTGTATCTTAAGCACCAAAAGAGATATCCTCACCTGGACCATGGGCTTGCATTCTGGTCTCACCATCTCAAGCCAAGATGAAGAAGAAACAGAAAGGGTCCAAAGAATGGGAATGTAAGTGATTAGAAACTCAGAAAGACATTTGAAAGGTTAATAAAGATTAGGGCTACAGAGAGAAAATATAAGAATTCCAGCAAATACTATAAAGTGCTATCTACTATAATTCTCTAATATCAAAACAGAGATCTGGAAAAGTCAAGGCAAAGCCTGATTAGATAGAAAAATTATTTATTCAATTTATGACAAAAAAACCAACAAAAACCCCACATTCACAAAACCCTATTATACTTCAAAACCTATTTACAGTTATATTATTTAGAAAATCTGAAATTGGATTTAAAACAAGAGGCAAATGTAATAAGCTTCAACTACCCCAGCAGAAGTAAAAAACGTCACTTAATGTTAGAGTCTCAATACAAGGTGAACACTCACATAGTCAAGATTAATGTCACGGTCTCTAGCTTTTCTTATTTTTCCAAAATTTCTTCTTTCATGTATTATACATTTGTTTGCACACACACATCTGAGACATGTTGTACTTCATTTCAACTGAAAATGTGTGTGATCTCTGATCACTACACTGTAAAGTTGACTGTTTTGCTTCATACACCTAAATCTTGAAACAGATATCTTAAGATATATAAAGCATACGATGTCAGCTTTCAGCCAGTCATTATTTTCTCTCAAGCTTTAAAACTTTTTCATAAATTTAATGCAGATACACATAAGACTAATTAAAAAAACAAACAAAAAACAAACCAACCAACCAAAAAAAAAAACCAACTCCAAAACTGTTCACGTGTAATTGCTGTGCACAAAGTTTTCCTTTTATTCTTTGCTTTTACGTTTAGGGGATTCGTTTACTTTTTAAACAGAAGCATCGTTATGGAAAAAGGAGGTTATTTTTAGCCTTATAGCAAAACAACATTGCCATTCATTCTGATTTCAGAAGTATCACCTGAATGTTTTTATTTTATTTCTAAAATAGAGATATCTTTAACCCAGGGCTTTTCTATATTTAAGAATTAAAAGTCTTTCAGAAGATGGTGAATCTCCATTTTGAGTGTCAACGAAAAAGCATTTTATTTAACTCACCTCAAAACTGAAAGGGAAAAAAATCCACTTCTACCTCAAGATAAAACTTAATCACACAGTTTTAAAATATTTCTGCTTTTTTTTTTTTTTTAAGCAGAACTGATCTCTTAATTATCTCCAAATAAAAGAAAATCTATCATAGCCACAATAAACTACTCAAAGTCATAAACTAAGTGATGATCTTGACTGTATACCTTCAATTAACAGTTTTCTCAGTTGAATTCATACCTGCTTCCATACTGAATACAAATAGGAGCATGTTATTGCATTGACCGGCATTTTCTCCATTTTTTTTAAACTACGTTATACTTAATTTGACATTGCAAGATTAGTTTTCACTGAAGATTTTTATAGGGTGCAGGAACGGAGTGGGAAGGGAAAGGAAAACAACAGGAGTGAGCTTTTCCCCACAGCCATACCATGCTTTTTGACATTGCAGAACCAACTAGTCATCTGACACTGACTCACCTCTCACTTCAGAAACAGATCACTAGGGTACAACTCACTGACACTTCTGTGACCTACCTGCGTATTTCTGGTACACGACTAAAAGTATTTTGTGTCAATAATGCACACTTCTATATGAAGAAGAGGCAAAAAATAAAATGCGTCAGTTTTGAACATACCACTTAGCTCTTGCCGATTTGCTCGCGTACTATTGAGCTGAGACCAAAGCTGCCTGATTTCTTCTTGTGACCGAGTCTTGAGTTCTTCATGCATGACCTGAAGTTTCTCCAGCTATGGAAGACATGTTGACAAAAAAAACAAAAACAAAAAAGAAACACACAACAACAAAAAAAAACAAACATAAAAAATCTTTTTAAAACAATTTTGTTCTAATTGCTTATTTGATATGCAACAGACAGTTCTGTCAGAAATAGGTAGAAAAACTTAGTGACAACTAGACTCTCAGCTCCTGACCCAGGCTACCAGAGATTCTGAGTAGCACTTAACTGTTAGACCCACCCATCTAAGAGAAAGGAATTTGGTCCTAATGCCATATTTATCATCACTGGCAAAAATAAAGTATTAGCTAGATAAAAATTGAACAAGAACCAGAAAATTAAGCATATAAATACAGAGGAAGAAACAGCACCAAATGGCACAAAGGCAATTGCATTCAAAAGATTTTGAACTACTATAGAAAATCCCAGAGTATTTACCTACTTCATGAGATGCATTTTAGATTTTCAATAAAATCCCTAAATACAAATAAGTCACGCGGTCTAGTTTTTGTTATATGTAATCAGCCACTTGAAACGAGTAAAGAAATCTACCTCCTTCTGAAGATTCTGTTCTTTTTCTTGGCTTTTCATCTTCATATCTTCTAGGAGTTGGTTATGTTCAGTCTGCAGCTGTTCTTGTGATTTTGTAATGGCTAACTGGTCTTGCTTCTCCAATTCCATACATTTCGCTAAAATTAGAAATGAGTTCTGTTATACACCACCATCCTGGTTACTGAATAACCTGTACAACTTCTGTGCAACTAAAATAGAAATGCATGTCTCTAGACTAGAATACTAGCTTACAGGGAATCACAAAAATACTTGAACAGTAAAGTATTTGAAAGTCAAACATTTCCACACAGTGCTTCCTAGTTCTCTGCATCCCACAGTTAGCCAAGAGGTAAACAACAGTAGTGTTGGAGGGATGAGCATCTGCTCTCTCTGCATACATGAACAAGCATCCTGAACTAGAAGCACACACACTTGGAACAGGGAATCAAGCATTTCTTCATGGCCTACAAATACAGAATTTCTCCTACGACCACACTCAGCAGCAGGCAGTAGAAGAGATGAACAGGAAGGACTAGGAAAGCTCATGCCAAGTACGCTCTCGCTTCGGCACTGAGCACTCCTTGAACCCTGTAGACTTGCTACTACCTCATTTGGTCAACAAATCTTGACCTGCCCAGGAAGAATCTGCAATCAAGTGACCACATTTCAGCCACAGTGAGCTGCAAGAGATGCACGTTATCCTCACAGAACAGACTTTAATGATACAGGTTCAGGGAAATCTAGTACAGCCAGTGCAGGCTGAGAAGAACAAGCCATTGCTACAAACATGTCCTTGCAGCAGCCAAAGGCGAGCTAAACACTGTGAAAGCATCCGGCCCTTGGCAGGTCAAAAAGGCTACTTTCCACTTCTCAAACATGGTCTGGCTGCCTGCCAGCCAGCATCATCCAGTGCCCTTAACTGCATTTCCATTTATCTGAAGAGAGTATTATTTCCCATGTCTTTCACCTGTATAGCACCTCAGAGGCTCTCTCTCTTCACTTCATGGCACACCACATCTCGTGGCCCCTTTTCACGCCATCACTGACAGCAAATCTGACACTATTGTGCCATTCAACCACTATCTCAACAAACGTGTCAGATTTTTGAGACCTACACAAACTTTTCATAATCCTTTCTCCTACCTGCACCTCAACAAAAGACCTAAAAAAGATGTACGTGGCTAGATACTCATCCAGATTTCATTTTTCAAGTTCATGAAAACTCAAAAACATCACTTCCAGAACAATATTTAAAAAAGCTACTGTTCCATTAAGCTTTAACTATTCACAGTCCAAACCCGATCTTTTTGTTAGAAGAAACTTCCATTGATACTAATTGGAATTTTGATTAATTCAGTAATTGCCAAAGCCGGTTTTCAGCTGGAAGCAAAACAGCACCTCCCTATAACACGCTTGAAGGATATATTCCATCTCATATTCTGTGGAAGTCGAAACGCAACAAAGCTAACCAGGCTCTAAACAATTTTCCATTTATGTCCTGTTTTCTAGAGAGTCTCATGCCATCAGCCCAGTTTTTAAGTAAGAGTACATAGATACATCTTGTATTTGCTTTTTATACAGGTTCTAAAAACACTTTGTTAGCTTTTCTTTTCACTAAAGACAACTGCTTCCCAGACCATGGCACTTACTTTTAGACTGTTCATTCTCAAGAGAAAGAAGCCCCAGCTCTGCTTTGACTTTTTCTAACTCCATTTCCAGAGTTTTCTGCAGTTCCACCATTTCAGTCTGGTGTTTTTCAGACAGCTCTTCACACATGCTTTTCAAACGCATCTCAGACTCCAATTGCCAGTCTCTTTTGAGAGTCTAAGACAGCAAGACATGCATTATTAAAGCAAACACATTTAGTAAATTAGTACTTTTTTTTTCCTCCTCCATTTATTTGTCCTCTACGATAAATGTGTAGCAGACATGGGACTTCTACCAGCTCTAGTTTAGTGAAAGGAGTTCTACTTTTTCTTGTATGAAGAAGAGAATTTGTACCTCTAATGCCTGGATATGTGTCTCTTCCATTTCCAATTCTATTTTCTTTCTCTGATCAACTGTGAAATAAAATACTACTTATTAATAAAGGTACATAAAATGTTATGATTAAATAACAAGTAGAAATATGGATGAGATTACCATTTTCAGCATCAAACTCAGGGCTTAAATAGGTAGGCATGCAGCAGTGTAAGGTACTGGGTTCTACCCAAATCTGCTGCTATGCTATATCGCAGGAATTCACTTTCATTTTAGAAAGCAAGCATCTAGCAGTTACAACTGCAAAGACAGCCCTGAAGGTTACGTTCAGCTTAATTAGCAAAGAAAAGTCTGCTTAAATCTACAGAGAGCATGATACTTAAAAAAAAAAAAAAAAAAAGCCAAAAAAACCCAAAACCCAACAAGAACAACAAAAAACCCCCACACCTTTATTCCTAAAGATATAAATTCAAATGCCTATCAATGTCATTTTAGGTGCGAGCATTTCACTGCACGTCATTATTAAGTGTTTGAATCAGCTCTAACTCCAGAGACACAGCAAAAGAGTAGCAGGCAACAGCAGCAAGTAGGAAAGCAGGAAACTCTCTTCAAATTTCTTCTAAAAATGCCTAGGAAGCAGACTGCAAGACAGATGCTATTATCTGCTCAATTACCACTGACACTAACAGCTTCTTCCTTCCGAGCTCCTCCCCAGATTCATTACAACTTCTTGTTCAGCACCTTTCTTGATCTGCAAGAATCCTGTAAAAGCCTATCAGTCCCCCTCTCACAGCTTCAAAGTACGACTGCCTTAGCTTACAACCTTATTTCAAGTCTTCCAGTGGGAAATCAGAACTCAGAGAGCAAGATGGTGCCAGCTACCCAGCTAATGGTCCAGTAGAGGAAGAAATATCATCTAAGTTACAAGACAGCGTCCCAGCACTCAAGTGACTTGGGTCTTGCCCAATCATTGCTTCCCTGAAGAGAAATGTCTTTCCTCTAGTCCTCCAGGTAACAGTATCCACAACTCCCCACCAGGTCTCCTGCATCATCTGATTCCGGATTCTCCTTTTCAGACCCTACATTCAAGCACTCATAAGTGGTTATGTTCATATTAAGTTACATTGCCAAAACGCACATAAACAGCATTGATCTTAACAACTGCATCCAGACCTCCTCCTCCTCCCAAATCCCACCATGCCATCAGTTCACTGTATTACTGGTGGTAACAAATGGTTTCCTACTCTCAGGTCAAAAAGACACAGCCTTAAAACATTCTCTTTCTCTCAGGGAAGAGCAACTAAATGAATGCTTCCTAAACTTCTTCAGTGAATTGCGGCAGGCCTCACCTTTCTCCACAAATTCCTCAAGCTCTGCCATACAGAAATGGTCTCCTGATCTGGGAAGAGGCAAATATCCCAAATAATGCCAAGAACACCATCAGCAGGCCTTCAGTACTATCAAGTGCAACTTTCCTCTTGCTGATGTCAAAATACAATCTTATATCAAACACATCTCAAAGGACACCCAGCTGCAGGTTCCCACTGAGCCTTGCAGTTCCTTTCCAACTCCTTTATCCTCCTTTTGAAACGACTGAGAGGGCAAGCCAGGAAGCATTTCTGTATCTTGTCAGAAACACAACAGTAGTCACTGCTGACTTAGGGCAATAAAAATCCTTACAAAACATAAGGGGTAAGAGCTCTACTCTTTCCACCGATTAAATTCTTTATGAGAGTTCTGTCTAATGCCTCCTGAAAGCAACTAGTTCAGTATAGTTCTATTTTACAGAAGAAGCAGCAAAGTACCCATATAGTTGAAGAAAAATTAAACTTAGGTCTGGACAACTTCATTTTTGCATATAAGACATGCAGTCTTGCACATGCCAGTCTAGCCACTCTCCCTATTCAAGGCAACACCAGCCATCACCCAAAAGGCCAGCTCTACACCAAGACAGAAACCTGTAGAGGAAGAAAAATACTGACAGGGTTTCAATTTCTGGTCCATTAGTCACAAATTTTAATACCTAGTTCTTGCTGATACTTTGACTTAAGGTCTTCTTTTTCCTTCAGACACTGTTCTTTAATCTTCTCCCGCTCCAGCTGATGGCGGCTTTGTAGAATTGCTACCTCTTGAGCACGCTTATCATTGAGCATCTCCCTTAGTTCCACAAGGGCAGTTTCCTTTTCTTTTCTCAAGTTAGAGTGCGTAAGCTCAAGCTGGGAGGTGTGCATATTATTTAAGCTTAGGCGTAAAGCTTCCAATTCAAGGCTGTGCAGTGTCTGTAATGGAGAAGAAAAAGGGTTTTTCCCTCCCCTATAATGAAATATCTTCACTTTTTTCATGACCAGTTTCAGTTTCAATTGCTTTTAACTGTTCAACACATCTAAGTTTTGCCTTTCTGTACTTCGTGAGTGTTTCTTCATGGCAGGGACAGAACCCTTAAAATAAGCTGACTTTTGTTACAATGAGATTTGCATAACATTTTCAGCGTGAAGTAAAAAGGCTTTCCTTATCTGTCTCTTAACTTCATCTCCTACCAAACACCTTGCATCTGTCCACTTCCTCACGTCATCACAGCAGAACACAAGCTCACCCCAACCTTTCACTGTCTATTAAAAAAATTCCTCGTATTTGCTATTGGTTATAATTTGTTAAAAAGCAAATTATTCCAAAAGGTATTGGAAAAGTGGAAATAAAATTCACCATGCCTCATTAAAAAAAAGTGAGGAATATCCAACAGTTAAAAATGGCAGCTAAAATAGACCAACCAAACTTTTCAATTCTTAAATAAACCTAACAGTACACCAACATCTTGTAATTAGACCTAACACTAGATGTATTCTTTCCATTTCCACTTTGGATTTAGTGGAAGTGTTCAAAAACCCAGCAAATATTTAGAGGAAAGAGTCAGATTTACCTAGTTAAGTTTAGCACAAAAGCATTTCTAATTACAGTAGTGGGAAAATTAAAAAGTGGGAAGGGTTTAGTATATTTTATAATTTTAAAAATTAATTTTTAATTAATTTTATTAATTTTTGTTAAACTTATCAAGACGTGAAAAATGACAACTTTTTTTTTTTTTTAAACCCATCAATTTAAGCATCTAGTTTTCTTCAGAATCAATGTTAAAATATAATTGCAGTGAGGATCCTGGAGAACTGCTGTAGAAAATATCTACTACCACCCACGAAGGCAATACTCCTAATTCTTCAGTTGCAGCACTACATAAAGGAGCACACATAGTATGCACAAAAATCAAGGAGCTTTGTCTTTGCAACAACTAGGTAACCACTGTGGTAATTACTGTGTTTCTTTATTTTACCTGTGATTGGAGCTGAGCTTGCTCAATCTCTGCTTTGTGTGTGGCTGCCATTTGCTGCCGAAGTTCATCCAACAGGTGCTGCTGTTCTTTATTTAGTTCGGCACGGAGCTTCTCCATTTCCTCTTCATGTTTAGTAATCAGTTCAGAGATCTCACGATCATGCTCTCGTTCATGTACCTGCAGAGAAAAAGCTTTCTTCAAAATATGGTTAGTTAGCCCCCTAATGAATTGAGCCAGAATTCTCACCTCCTCCTGACCACAAATCAAAGACACCATGGAAAAAACAATTAATAGATTTTTGCATCTATAAAACATTTATACTGCTTAAATGACAACACAAAATGAGTTTATTTTTCTGAAGTAAACCCAATTACAGCATTTACCTTTTTTATTAAAGCAATCTGTTCCCTTCTTTCTTCATCCAACTTCTGCTGTTTTTCCACTTTATCTTTTATTTCAGCATTTAATTTTTCTATCTGAAAACAGGCATACAAACATTTGCAATTACTACCTTAAACACTCTGAAATCCCAAGACTGCTGGCATTATCAGGATTTCCTACCTCCTTCTCGTGTGTCAAACTCACTTTAGTTAATTCGGCAAGGCGTTGAGTCTCCATTTTATCGATTTCCTCTTTGTAATGTTTCACCATCTCTGATTGTGCCTCCTGCACAGCTTGTGCAGACTGAAAGGACTCCTGCAAGCAAGTCTCAAGCTCCAAACGAACCTTCTTCAAATGGGCAATTTCTTCAGTCAACTGGCTTTTTTCCTCACTGTATTCAGTACTTTTTGCCTTTATTTCATCATTAAGTTTATGAATCTCTAGGCTGCTGAAGTTTAATCTGTCCTCGTATCCCAGTCTTTCACACTCCTGTATTTCTTTGAGGTTTTTCACTTCAGCATTAAGTTCATGTATGTTTTTCTCAAGATCCTCAATGATGCTAGCATTCCCTGCTAGTGCTTTTTCTGCTTTTATTAGATCCTCCTCCACGTCAGATAATCTTTCTCCTAAGGCTGTTTTTTCCTTCAATAAGAGTGCTAAATTTTGTTCTTTATTATTGATTTCAGCTTTGAGCAACTCCTGTTCTTTTAGCAATGTCTCTTCAGATATAGTTTTCTGACCAAGCAGCTCTGCTATTGTCTCGTTTTTAGCCTTCTGAGCATCAAGCTGGCTTTGCATTTGATCCCTTTGACTTTGCAAAGCAGCTAACTGACGTCCAAAAAGAGACTGTACTTCACTCGTTACAGAATCAGAAACTGTTTTCTGCTCTTGAACATCTTTCACTAATTGCTCCTGAGTTTGCAGCTGCACCATCAACATTTCTCTTTCCTCCTGGAGGTCTTCTACCATTTCTTGCCAGGTAGAGGATTTTGACACTTGTGTTAAAGGCTCTAGAGCACAGTAAGGTTGGCCTCCATCCTCACCCTGCTGCTTTACTAGAAACATTACTTTGTTTTCAAGTTCTTTCTCCTTCTCTGTTTTTTGAAGAAGTTCTTTTTCACAACAGATCCGTGCTTCACGTTCCTCATCCAGTTCCACATGCATATGAGAGAGCTCAGCCATTACTTCTTCCCATTTTCCAACAGCTTCTTGGGTCTCCTGATAAGATTTCTTCAACGCTGACTCCTTCTCACGGAGCTTCTCAGTTAGCTTTACACATCTCTCTACTAAACAAGTGGCCTCATCATCCTTTATATCATCGTGGTCACTTATTCTGTTTTGGTGCAGGGATGTATCTGACAACAATGAAACAAAGGCCTCTGCTCCTACTTCAGTCTCTTCAAAAGTCTCTTGAGCCAAACCGCTAGGACATGTTTTCTCATCAAGGCCAAAGTTTAATGGAGGAGGTATAAAATCTCTGCTGGGTTCTAGAAGCACACTACTGTCTAACCCATACCTAATGCATCTACTTTCTTCAATGGCATAACTTTCAGAAGTGCTGGACGCATATGACTCTTCTGGTCTGTCTGTGGAGATGAGATATTTAGCCAATATGCCTTCATCACCCCTGAAAAACCCTAGTTCTGACAAGTGTTCTTCAGACAGGTTATCTCCTTCACTACTTTCATTATTCTCTGTAATCTTTGAATTCTTAATTTCTTCTAACTGATCCCTTGAGAAGTCTACTCCCAAGGCATGCTGGAACTCTAGTTCTTCGTGAACTAGCTCATCTTCACCTTTCACCTGGTGCGGTTTATTTCCCATCTCCTCAAGCTCTGCTCTCTGCAACTGCAACACCTCTGGTAAAATCTGTTTTTCCCTCAATTTCATTAACTTTTTATTGGAGACAATCTCTTCATCATGTTTTTGCCTTACATCTATACTTTTTTCAGCTTCATAAAGTCGCTTTTCATTTAAATCCTGGATAAAAGAATTCAGTTTCTGAATCTCTTCATTCAAGAACTGTTTTTCTTGTTTATATCGCTGGGCCTCCTTGACCTGCTTTTCTGCATCAGAAAGTTGAGACTTAAGGCCATCAATTAAATCCTTGTATTTAGTCTCAATTTCAGATTTTTCTCTCTGGAAGTCTTCCTGTTGGTTTTCAAGTTTCCTTCTCAAATTTTCTTTATTAATTTCAGACTCACGAAGACTATTATTTAAGTCAATTATTATGCCATTCAAATTCTGAATGTGTTCTTCAGAATTCAGAGCAGAGAGTTCTTTTTTTAATTGTTCAAGTTCATTCTTATATTTTAAAATAATTTCTTCTTCATATACCTGCTTGGCTTCTGCAATCTCTCTTCTCTGGCATGTCTCCAGCTCAGCTCTCAAGTTCTCCAACTGCCTGCAAATATCCTTTTCATGACTGATTTTCAGTTCTTCAATACATTGCCTTTCTTTCATTTTGGATAAAGCTATTTCATTTTTTAATTCTGTTATTTCTAAGTCCCGGAGAGAAAGGGTACGTTGTAGTATAGACAAGCTAAATCTTTCCGATGTCAGTAGATCTTGAAGGCTTTTAATACGCTGTTCTTTTTCTCCTATGCTTTTGTATAGCTGTTGCATTGTATCTTTCATATCCTCTTCCATTTGGGGAAGCAGATTTTCTTTATTTTTAGTATTCTTAAAAATAAAATATTACATATGAAATATGCCATTGAAATATGACATGTTTTAATTTCCTTAAGCCTCATGTTTTTAATGTTTCTTCATAAATAATATTTACCGTTAAGTGCAGGGTGTATCATTGGCCTAGGCAACAGGATTTTTAAGCACATCCTTGAGTGGAAAGTACCACTGAAAGACTCTTCAAATGTGGTAACAAATATCAAATTGTCCAAGCAATAACAAAAGGCTTCTACCTATGGCATTGCTGGTTATGTGCTTAAAGGAAATCAGACCTTTTAAGCTGTTCCTTTAATATATGTTAGTAATCAAAATTCCTATAAATCTGTTTCTAAAGAAAAAGACTTTTTTCATGACCATGTCACTACAGCAAGTCAGAGGTATCACCAAATTTGAAATACATATCATAAAAAAAAAAAACCAAACCTGTTATGTGTTTTTAACTTAAACTGAGTTTCTTTATTCACAGTGCTTGTTTCTGAAATGATTACATAAAAATATTCCCTCACAAGCTTTTCACTTTGTTTTGTATCTGAAACTAACATGATTACAGATACCCTTAATTCTTACTCTCATCTAGGTGTTTCAAGTTCATACACAAGTGTACTGTTATATGCTTACACAGCATATCCAGCAACCCTCACCCCACTGCAAGCCTCTGTCAGTTATGTTCCCACATGCCCCAGTTCAACAAACACCAGATGGACCTTCTGATGGAAACTTCTTAATATTATACAACAGTTTAGTAACAGAGTTAAAGACCAACCCTTCTGCAACAGAAACCGATGGGCCCCTCAGTACAAGAAAGACACTGAGGTGCTGGAGCGTGTCCAGAGAAGGGCAACGGAGGTGGGGAAGGATCTGGAGAACAAGTCTTATGAGGAGCGGCTGAGGGAACTGGGGCTGTTTAGCCTGGAGAAGAGGAGGCTGAGGGGACACCTCATCGCGCTCCACAACTACCTGAAAGGAGGTTGTAGCGAGGTGGGGGTTGGTCTCTTCTCCCAAGTAACAAGCGATAGGACGAGAGGAAATGGCCTCAAGTTGCGCCAGGGGAGGTTTAGACTGGACATTAGGAAAAACTTCTTTACCGAAAGAGTGGTCAGGCCTTAGAACAGGCTGCCCAGGGAAGTGGTGGAGTCACCATCCCTGGAAGTATTTAAAAGACGTGTAGATGAGGCGCTTAGGGACATGGTTTAGTGGGCATGGTGGTGTTGGGTTAACAGTTGGACTTGATGATCTTAGAGGTCTTTTCCAGCCTTAATGATTCTATGATTCTATGAGTAATTTCAATGAATAAGCGAATTTTAAAGACCCAGAACTGAATCCTTATTTCACACAAAAAAAATCTTAAATTGTGAGCAGCTATTTTGCCTTAGCTGAATATCATTACCTTCAGAAGAATAGATTTTTAATTCCATACTAAAGTGTAGTTTCAGTCCTGAAGCATCAATGTTACCTCATGAACAAATTAAATGTTCATTGCAGGTTCTACCTCCAAAAAGTACCACCTTGGCTTGCACAATCGCAACAAAAACCTAACTATCTAGAACTCATTTACCTTTTGAGAAGACTCAAGCTGTACTTCCAGGTCATGTGCTTTCTGACGCAGCATCTCCAAATGTGCATTTTGCTCTTTGAGACAGTTCTGAAACAAGGACATCTGCTGCTGGGCTTCTAATGCTTCATTTTTTCCAGGCCTTTTACTCCTCAGCATCTCATTAACCTGAACAAATAAAGGTACTCACAGTCAGAAGAAAGTTTATATCAGAATAACGCAGACACAAGTCTCACTGTATGCATAAAATATACTGTATTCATTTACTACAGATTTACCCTATGTCTTTCATTCTCAATGAATAAGAATCTCCCCTAAGAAGTGTGACAACACTTGTCATATTTTAGATACTATAACTTACTGCAAAGATGTAAATGTTAGATAATTCATCTCTGTGAAGCCCCCAAAACAAAGCAGGACTTCCAATGGACTGGCCATACTGGTAAGAGGACAATGAACAAAATCAGTCCCTGCAAAGGATTTACAGCTCAATATTAAAGGGTTTTTTTTCTCTCCACCTCCCTCCAAATGAAAAGAAAACATTTACCTCTTTGGGGGTAAAATAAAGTGTGTTTTATTCATTTTTAAAACCTTTTTCCAAAGACTTTGCTAAAACCAAGAAGATAATATTTAAGACAGTATTAGTACTTTCATCTGTTATCAAAGTTGACATGCTTCCACAAACAACTTGCATCATATTACTAGCCTTGATTAGAATATGCCTGAAGTGCTATTTAGAGGCTGTATCATTGTCTTTCAATGGCTTACAGAGCAAATCCCAACAATCATCTGGAGAATAATTTTCACTATTACCCCCTATTTTGTCAACAGCAGTCAGAATTGTACATAGAAAGTATTTTTTGTTCTTTTCCAAAGTTACAATGTCATTTAGCAGAAGATTTATTTTCCAGGGCATGAGCAACTCCTTCAAGATAATCCCTGGACTTCAGTAAATCCCAGGTTTTATTTTTAATTTTTTTAACCCCCCTTCCTATCCAGACATTTAAGACATGTAATCCCTCCTAGCACAATTCTTACCTTGCAACCCTGAAATGGTAAGTAAACATAAGTATTATTCTTTGGCATATACTATAAGGCTCCTGAGACAACAAATATACAGGTGTTCTAGCCACGAGAACACTGAGCAGCACCAAAAAAGAATAAAAAAAAAAAACTACAATACTTTGAAGTAGATGAAAGGCTGCAGTGTATTATCCAGAGATTAGATCCATGATAAACTTGTTGCACTGAAGCAGGTTCTTCTTCAGGTTATTTTAAATCTCCTTCTTTGAGCCAAGTCACATTACCTCAACAAGCAAGTTTCTGTGTAACGGCTTAGCCATTACAGTTGCCATACTCAGAGCTTTCTTTGGCAAAGGCAAGGAAAACTGATCACATGTAAGTCCATATCATTACAGTGATTGCTGTGCATAGATCCCAAACCACTAACAATATTGGGTAAAATTCCCTAACAGGCGCCAAACTGATGGACAAAGAAGTTTAACGACCTCCCAAACATTACACAAGCAAGTAAGTGGGAAAACGTAAGGATGTCTCCGGGACTTCTCCCTAGCAACTGGAGAAACTCTGCCTCACCCTGAAATCATTTTCACTGCTGCATTGCAAACTGAACTATGAAGAGCTATGTGATAAGCTCAGTATGTTTTTACATTCATATGCCAAACCTGTTCTTATTCTCTTTGTAAGGAAACAAAAATTGGAGGAGAGGCACACCTGATGTAACTGAAGTTGTAAATCATGGATCTGACCAGCTACACGTGAAGCCTCTTCCTGTAGGTCATCCCGATCCTTCTTCGCCTGTTGAAGGCAGCTTGTTAGTTTCCTGATGACTTCATTCTGCTCTTGAACGGTAGTTTCCTACACAGATCACAAGAAGTGCACTTTTAAAGTTAAAATATTCTTAACATATTAGGAACCTAATAAGTTTTCTTAAAGCAAAGCTGTTAAAACTTGAGTGTAACTATAGACTCTAACAACCTTGCACCAAAGGACTAGAAATATTTGTATTCAAACATGATGGCAGGCATCATGAAAGAGGAATCTTACACTTGTCTCAAAGAGGTGACAAACCTAATCAAAAGTGACTTTTTAAACAAATGATAGGATACCAGTAATGAAATAAATGTTTTTACTTAAAAATTTTGTAGCTCTTATTGATGTAAAAGCAATCAAGTTTTCTACAGGATATAATGAATATTTAGTACCCCCTAAATTGTTTCCTGTCAGCTCTTCTTTTC
The DNA here is from genome assembly GCF_000690835.1 of Fulmarus glacialis. Lineage (NCBI taxonomy): Eukaryota > Metazoa > Chordata > Aves > Procellariiformes > Procellariidae > Fulmarus > Fulmarus glacialis. The sequence continues at coordinate 35,070 of NW_009215713.1, forward strand.
AGCCATGTGAGAGAAAGCTAATGAGATGGGATACATTAATCCTATGTTAATCACAGTAACCTTTTCAATTTATTTCTCACCAACAGGAAATATCTTTGTTTCGCAATCCTAAAAGGAGAAAAACAACATGTAAAGGGGGAAGTAACTATTCTTCAGAAGCACCTGATAATTTACTTTTACATAGAAATGCTGGAGAAAGGGAATTCAAAATATCTTTTTTTAATATTTTGGGAGAGGAGAAGGTACGTGTCAGTTTAATAAAGTTTAACTTATCCTACTTAATCATTTGCCCATTCAGAAAAACTCCACCCCAAAACCAAAAAGCCACAAGTATTTACAAATATTCAAAAAGCGTGAATGATCTCTGGGGGAAAAACGTCATCGGGGTGGTGACGGCAGTAGCGGTGTCTGCCATCCCATGTGAACATTTGAAAAGGAGTCTAGCTACATCCATGAAGTGGTTTTCAGGAATAAGTACTTCTTTTTCAATAGTTTGAACAATACTTCGGGGTGGGTTTTTTGCACCATTTTTCAGCATGACCTTGATATATAATATATGTATTTTTAAAGTCAGTATTTATAAAAATGTAAGTCCCATGTTTTTACATTGAACCCCTATCTCAGTGTATGATTAACTATACTTACCTTAGCGGTTCTTGCAGGTTCTCCCTATAAAGGCCCACTGCTCAATATGGTCAGAAAATTCATCAATAAAAACTAGTAGCAAGTGTCCAACCATTTCTCAGCAGAAGACTTTAACTATTCATTTCATAAAAACTCTCTAAAAACAGAAGCATTTTAAATTTAATTCTACTCTCGCTTGAATCAAGCAATATGAAGTCCTGGACACTGGTGAATGGAAAACCTCAGTACTGCTTTTCGCAGCACATGTTCGCAAAGTGAAGTACTTTTCAATAAAACACAGTATTTATTTTGAGTTTGCCTCCTAAATATTTTCATGATTAAAATAAAGTAGTATTATCCCCATTATCCAATTCTGTGAAACATACCTGAAGTTGCATAGAGTCACTGTGCTGGGTGAGTTGTTCCTGTAGCTCGTTCATCTGAGCAGTGAGTCTTTCGACCGCTTCCTGTTTCTCCAGAAGTCTGTTCTCTAACTCAGCTAATCTTGCCTGAGACATCTTAGCATCAAGCTCACTGTATTCTGCAGCAGAATTTATCGTAACTTTCTTCACAAAAGAAACAAAAACGTGTTTATTCACCAAAACAATATACCATTTCTGTTTTGTAATTACTCTGATTATAAATTCAAACTTAAATTCTGGGCAAATTGTAGTTTAAAAATAATTCAATACTGGGACTTTGTATTTAATAGAAACATTATATATAGAGTCCTTAATTCTTAAAAACTTCAAATAAAAAATTGTCATAGATAGTATATTTTCATATAATACTTTAAGGCACAAAAGTAAATTAGGGAAAAGAGCTTTGTGATTCTATAGCACCAAATTGTGGCAAAGTGCCATTCTGACACGTGTTGGGATTTAAAATACCTTCCAACTTACAAGTGGGCAGAGGGTGAATACTACCAAAATTAAACAAAGTTTTTACACACATCTGTGTTGACTGGAGAACAGTCCATCCATAGGAAAAATAATAATGTAAAGTTCTTGACTTAACATTAAATTCAAGTGTAAGCAGTTATTGCAAATAAATAGGCAACATATTCTGAGTTTCTATGGCCTTTAAAAGCAAAACAAAAAAACACGTGCAAAGAGAGAAGCTGCTCCAATCAATCCTGTGGTTTCTTAGGAGCAATACTGTTACAATTCTCACAGAGGAGACAGTATCTTGTATTTTATTTTGAATACTTTTGCTTGTAATGTATGAAACAATTACAGAATAAACCTACTTTTCAATTAAAAATGTCATTCAAATCTCTCTGGACAAGGTCCATGATTTCACTAAACCCTATTCTCTTAGCAACCAATTTTGCAGCCAGTACATATAGATAAGTATGCAGTACGTACAGATAAGTACCTGGTTTAGACTGTAAAATAATGAAATCGCATCACTTTTATCAAATGTGATAAACAATGCTCAATAACTAGTCATTTTAGTAACCAATTATCATACTCTTCTTTCACATATATATCAGCATCTTTTACTAAAGATACATTCTTTCACACTTACTTCAGCCGCGTGATCATTCAGTGCATCCCAGTTGGACAAGTCAGCACTCCCCTAGGAAGTAAACAAATAAACACTAAATCATGGCCATTTTAAAGATACGTAAGGAAAAGCTGAATTATTTTGGAAGCACCTTAAGCACATAAGCCAGAAATGTCCATGTTGTGAGACATGGAGAGAAAGAGACTGTGAGAGACAGTGAGAGAGAGACTGACTTTAATGCTAAACTCAGCTGTCATCCATGGTCAAATGAATTAAATAAATGCAAAAAAATTACGATTATTATGAATGTCTACTCAGAAATTTAGGGCTGAGCGTCACCATTGAGATTCAATGTTTTATCTTCTGCTTTTGTGGCTTGCAAATACAGTTGAGCATTCTTTAATCCACTACTAAATATTAGTAACTAACTGGCAGGAGATTACTTAACAAATATGCTAAAATCATTCAGACAGTTACAAAAGCAGTACTATTTTCTGATGCATATACTTAATGTAGCTTGATATCTTGATAGATATTTACCTCACACTAAATTCATATGACAAAGATGACTGTAGCACTATTTAGAAAAGGCAGCCCATAACCCTCCCTGTATTTTGAATCTGCACAAAGTAGTTTCCAATGACTACTGGTGCCCTCTCCACGTAACCTAGAAAGCAATTCAATTTGCTGTACAAACCAGCTATTTTGACAGAGGCTGTTTAGAAGCAGTAAGTGATTTTTGTTTGTTTTTTAATTTAAGTTCATATTAATGTAATAAGGATGCTACTGATGATGCTATGGTTGAGTGACAAAATACTGTATTCTGTTTTCTTAGTGCAGACAGCTTGGCATGTAGCTTCGTAAAAGCCTTTGCAATGCTAACATTACGTTCAGGATATTCTGAAAGCACTAGGGATACCCTCACAACAGAAAGGAGGATAATACATGCAAACGGTATCCTCTGTTATTGCAGGTTTGCAAATACACTAGTTTGCTGTTATTGTTGTATGTTGTGAAAACACACCAATAGCTGGAGAGATGCTTTTTATGCAGAAGGCACCACCTCCCCAAAACTCACGAATCTTTGCATAGACAACATGCTGAAATGCACTGGGAAACTACTTTCTAAACAAACTCCCAGACCAAGATAGATAGAGTTTGTTGTAGGCAGAGAGTCACCTTGTAACTTTTGAGGCTTGTGAAAGCATTAGCCAGCCACTTCTGAAGCAAACTGGATTCCTACTAAAAAAAATTGTTCAAAACTACATTTTGCTTATTTTTATTACAAGGCAGAAAGAGAGAGAAAGCATTGCATGACTGTCTAATCCACAGCTAATACAAAAATAAAAATCTTGCTTGTGAGCTGAAGCAAGAAAGAAACTGCTTATTTCAGGCAGAGCAGTACATTTGCAGATGTCTGGTAGTCTCAAACTACATCATAAGCTATGTTTCTACGTTTATTGACATGACGATAGGGCTACCTCTAGAGGGTCATCAGTACAAACACACTGAAATACATAAGGCACAAGCAGAGTCACATTTTAAACAAATTTGTCCTGAAATGTAAATCTATGCTGGCTTTACAATAGCTACTAAAAGCATGCTGGAACAAACTATATTTTTTCAGAAAACATTAAGCACATTTGAGCCAGCAAAGTGATACAAAACTAAACTAATGCTATGCATTATAAGGTCCTAACAGTTTTGCTCATCTACTACACCTCTCAGTCTGGATTTGCCATTTCATGGAGTCACAGCCAAAAGTCTGCCCAAAGAAAAGTTCACGGCAGTGAAAGGTGAAACTTAGCAGGCTAACAGCAGACAGCTCCTTGACTGTCCAGTCCATATAATGGAGGGGTTTTTTCAGTTATTTACATCACTTTGTAAGAAAGTTAATTATTACAAGTGAAAATACACTGCTTTACTTACTTCTGATGGCAGCTAGTTGACAGTGCCAGAGAGCTAATACCCAATTAAGTTAAAACAATCATCTGGAATACTTCTTATCTGCAGACGGAGTGAAGTGAAACGCAAGAAATACTAAGATTTACCTCTGTCTCTGTTGTTGTCTCTAGTAGGTCGGTGTCTTCAGCCTTACTCTCTAGTAGGTCGGTGTCTTCAGCCTTACTCTCTAGTAGGTCGGTGTCTTCAGCCTTACTCTCTATACCCTTACCAACATCTTGGGCTGCTAGTGCGTACTCTTCCTTCGGAACGTCATGCGTGTGGACAGACGAGCCCTTCCTCTTCGCCGTCTTTTTCTGCGGCTGCGTGATGTCACTTTTTGTTTTTCGTTGTCTGAAGTAAGCAAACTGTGCAGAAAAGATTGGAAGAGGTAGAGGGAGAGGTAAGCGAGAAAAAGGTAGCAGGACCACAAGATTAACACACTCATGGGTGACGAAGATCCTATCTTGATAAAATATATACATCTGCAGAAAAACTGCTTTATCTTCCTACTTTCTACACATTCAGAACATACTGGATAACTGTGCAATTAAGCAAGAAATCTCACACCAGTACTAAAGACTCATTTCAATATAAGAATCAAATTTTACTCAGTGAAACTTTGTGTGTCAATGACAATCCAGAACTACAGCAAGACAGATTAGTAAAGGAACGAGTTGTTAATATACTAGAATCGTTAGGAAAAAATAATAATTGAGCAGTCTTTCTTTAAGACCAGCAAAACCAATAACCCCCTAGAAATGTATCTAAACAGATCTTTGCCAGCGTAAGATTTAAGATTAAAATTAACGGAAGTGAATCCTCATGCTCCTTCCCTGCCACCCCCTTAAAAGAATACAGCAAAACTTCCTAGCCAGAAAGCAGCCTACAGTACATAAATAGAAAATCAATTAAGCCAGGTCATTTTAATTTCTTCTGTTGCAGAATCAGATGCTCTACTTTATCAGACTATCACAGCTCTATGAAGCACCAGGGACTTGTAAAGAACGTCACTAACAGAATTTATTACCCAAGTTTCCTTAGCACCTTAAACAGCTTAAAAAGGATTATCGTATTTTCAACTCTAGTGTTGTGTTTAGGCAGCACTTCCAAGTAACATCTCCCTCACAGCATAAATCCAGACATCCTTCTCAGAAAGAAAAAGCCTTCTTCAAGGTTACAGCCACAGGTTATCAAGTTCACTGTTAATATATCCTTGTGATGAGCTAAAATAGATAGTCAAATGATGACGGGATGTAAACATAATTGCCAAGTTCTTCCTGCAATATATATGAAAATCCACTGCTTGACAGCTTGGTTTTCCTGTAAAACAGCCACCCTGCAGAAAAATCTTGTCTGTTTCTTTTCATTCAACTTGGGAAATGGATTTAGTTCAGTCCTTTCTCCTTACACCCATGCCGTTATAGCAACTTCTACCTGACAGCTTAGCTACTCAACAGATATACAGTTACACACCTGCTACCCTGAGCAGCCTGTTTAAAAGGTATATTTGCAGAAAGACATCAGTTTCTTACCAGCACTTAAGATGTTTATGTACAAATAGCTTATTTTTAAGATTAAGTTCGGTAGTTTCCATAGTTATTAATACTGAATGCAGATTAAACAAAACTTGCCAGGTGCCATGTTGCCTTTCAAAATAAGCAAAATGAACAGACCAGTAAATAAAGGTGTAGCGAGACACAAATACTATTCTCTGAAATCAGGTGTTAACTCTAGCACTTACTGAAGGCAGTATATGTATCAAAAATAGCTATTGCACTAATTAACCTGATAACATGGGGAAAAGGAACAGGAGGAAACCTGCAGAAAAATGGAGAGTAGAGGAAGCTGCAGGAACAAATCAGAAAAGATGAGAAAGGAAAAGCAGAGAGAGTGGCCATCATAGAGAGCAGTTAATGATTTCATGAAGGCAGACCAAGTATTTGACATTAAAATACCAAGACTTGCCATGACCGAACATCTAAATGAGTATGAATTTTTAATGCACAGCTCAAAGAAAAAAAAAAACCAACTTGATTTTGTCCCATTCATATGTATTAAACATATGAAATCATAATACGTATCATCCAACAACTCCAAAATTTTACGGAACTACTGGATTTGTTGGTCTATGAAAGTGTCTGGAGTTAAACACCCTCCAGATTCATGGAATCACTGGATGGGGAAAAGTGCTACTTAGGGCAGTATCAGGTTTCCAAAGTCTTTAATCAGCTACATGAATTTAAGTGTCATTATAAGAGTATCATCAGATACACAAACAGTCATCCAACATGAAGTAGTGTGTGTGCATATGAAGAAAGCATGTAACACTGATCCTCCCCCATCCCAGTGAGATCCCATCATGCCCCTTTTGAAGGACCCAATTCTCAGTTTGCTTTCTCGCAGCATGGGCAAAGGCGAAAGCTTCACTTTTAGCCAATATGTAGCATGCCACAGGAACACCAACAGCACTGTCCACTGTAGCATCCAAAGCAGGTCCCTGCACAGAAGAACACCCAGCTTTTCTGCAGGTACCAATATACTGCATCTTCATTTCACCAGGACCAGTCAGTTAAAAGTGGCAAGCGCAAGGCACCTCTGAATTGGTATGGCCAGCACCACACGAGCATCCCAGAACTAGAACAAGCCTTCCAGGTTTTGTGTCGCATGGTCCCCAAATCATACCCGTCCCCGATTAACTGCTACATTGACATCCTTCCACCACATTATTGCAAGCTGACTGGCACCAGCGGCATGGGCCAGCAGACAGGAAAACTACAGTACATGCAACACTGTTCAGCTCTCCCCAGCCTACCTCTCACATAATTTACTCCTTGACTTACTGCTTTACATGCTTCAGGAACTAGTACCAAACGAATTCCCATAGAAAATGGAACAGAGCAGAAAACCACATAGAAACAGGTTGTTCAAATAAGCCTTAGTCTACCTCCTAGATACAGCAAACATAAGCACGAGTGCTTTTAGACAAAACCCAGAAACATTTTTTTAGAGCTTCCTCAAACTGAGGGAGCGGGAAAACTTCCTGGAAAACACGCACTCCTTTTTGAGCTCCTATCATGTAAAATACAGGAACAGCAAAGACTTCTCACGCATGAGGTATGGCACATACAGGTCTGTAACTAGAGGCACAGATGGCCAACAAAATACTAGCATAGTAGCTAATTTGAGGTGGAAAAAAACAAGGAGAAAAAAGCAGCACTGAACACTTGGGTTTTGTTCTGTTTCTCAATTACTACCTTGGCTATCAGTATTGCATTTATTAAAAATGGAAATCTGAAGTACCTGATACAGTCAGTACTTAGCTGCCAAATCATGACAATTTCCAATTAATATAACAGTTGGAATTATTATTATTATTTGGTGATTCATTTAAATAATGGAGTTTTTATTCCTATATGAAAAAGAATAATGCAAGTGGTTTAAAGAGGAAAAGATTCACATTATATTCCTTTCCCAAGTCATTATTTAGCAGACTAAAATTTAAGGATGCCAAAGATTTTTTTTTTTTTTTTTTGGGGGGGGAGGCAGGGAGGCAGAAAAACCCCACAGCAGTTCACACCTCCAGATTCAAGCTGTATCAGACTGCAGTTAGCATGACTGCATGGGTTGCTACAACTCGGGTTGCTACAACTCAGGTTGCTACAACAGAAGCCTGCAACACACAGTTAGCCTTGCACTCCTGTCCCCTGCTGTCGTGAGCACCCCTGCAGTGATGCAGTGAGATGATTCAGGAAGCTGATCTGGATGAACATTGAACACTTCTGTATCGGTCTGGAGATGGGATCACCTTAAGCTGCTGTAGGCCTGCCCCACAGGAAGGAAATACTGTACCTGCACATAGTTATTTCTCCCTTTCAAAATTGCATTTGTATTTATGAGGAGGGCAGCGCAAAGAAAACCAGAAAAAAGAAAAGGAAAAGAACAAAAAGGAGGGACATTTCCCTACTGCTCTATTATATAAGAGCCTTCAAAACCACGAACTATCCAGAGGAAGTTTCTGAAGCAAGTTACAGACCTGCAGCCCACCTACTCAGCAGCATGACCACATCCTACTATGGGCTTAAGAACACACAAAGGACTATACTGAGTAACACCAAAGGTGCATTTATTCCAGTAATTAGCCCAATATGCATCCGTTCCATAAGTCAGCTTTACAACTGCAGATACATAAGTAAAGATACAAAAACAGGGCAAGCATACAGCACACGTGCTAGAAATTGGGTGTGAGCATACTAAGGAATCTGCAGCTCGTGTTTGCCTTCCAAAGCCAAACATACTATCTTTGTGTTTAATAAGCCCCAACGAATACTGCTTCTATTCATTTGCCCGAGTGTTTTTTGAACATTGTCTGGTGCCCACTGTCTGCTAGCTAAGTAATGGATCTCTGTGACATTTTAATAAGCAGAGGAAGCACTACATCCATCTCTGCCTTTCTAAACCCTTCCCTTTCCTCTGAGTATACCAGGTATATGATACCATGTAATAGCAACATTGATGGGCTGCTAACAATTTTTTTTTAAATGGTAAGATGAGAGATATTTAGCACATAGTTTAAAAAAAAATGCAACACTGGCTCTGCACACATAACTTGAAACGTAATGCAAGTCCCTACTTTTTTTTTTTTCAATGGCAAACAACAGCTGTACAACAGGTGGGAACTAATAACTTATTCAAGGCAAGTCTATCACATTTTTCTAACTATAAACAGATGCTGCACTTAGAGAAGGGTTACAAAAGAGATGTTAACATAAGACTTGCCACAGCTACCGTAAGCATCATACGAGCTCTCTACACAGTCCCACCAAACTACCCTAACTGAAGGCACGTAACTGCTCAAAGCGTGTGAAGTGTTCACTAACAGCATGACTGGAAACAAACCAAACCAACCCAGTTCTCCAATAACCCACCTGCAGATGTAAGGGCAACCAGACTAATCAATCACTGAAGTAGTAAAACATGCAACACCAATTCTTGGAGATTCTCACCTGGAAATATGGTATTTCCACAAATAATCAAGTGGAAACCTAGGTAAAAAAGGGAGAATTGGGGAAAAAAACCGAAGCAAAACAAACCAAAACAAAACCAGAACCTGGGGGAAGATATATGCACTACTTTAAGCTGCTCCTTGGTCACTGAAGATAATGTTTATAGACCTCTGTAGTAAAACTTCCAGGCAGCCTGCACTCAGGGAGCACCGCTAGGCACGTTTATTTCTGGCAGAGCCACATTGCTCAGGTAAACACCTCTCAACTCCTGACACAGCTCCGAACTGGCAGCAAAGCTTCTCGAGCGCCGCCCGGACCCCCGGACCGGAATGCCGCTTCGAGTGCGGCACCAACCCCGCTACGCAACGAGGG
>NW_009215714.1:0-10604 GCF_000690835.1 Fulmarus glacialis
CTCCCGTCGAGTAGTCACTACGTTCCCGAACGGGTGGTTGCAGTCCTGGTCAGGCAGTTTTTCCGTAGCTGGATGCCGGGGAAGAGGTCTCAGTGAACTCCTTACCTCGCTGAAGAGCAGAAGGGATTGAATGGGAAAGCACGCAACGGGAGGAGTTATATATATACATATATACCTGTCAGGCGCTGCCTCCATGGAGACCAGAAATCCCTGCCTTTGTACAGGGTGAACAGGGTGAAGCAGCCACATGTTAACCCGGACCTGACACTAACGCTTTGTTCTGCCTGCCTAAATGCTCCCCGAAGCCTTAATTAGTATTTCTGTTCTAATCTGCTTGCTAGAGTTGATGTGCAATGTTAAGTATCTCTGTGTTCCACCAAGAGAATGGCTGCAAAACAGCGGAGGCTAAATGATCCCTTTCCTACCTCACAGAGAGGTTTTATGAGGTTTAATCCATTATTGTTAAATCCTCAGAGGAAAGGTGTAGAAAAGAGAAGTATTAATGTCATCACTGTAATTGACTGTCAGTGTCACACCATTAATTAAAAGCAAACAATTCAAATGTCAGGTCTCACGTAAAAATGTGTTTAAATATTTTCTTTATAGTTTACAAGAGGAAATAATTCCCCTAGGCGTGCAAACTGAGATGTTTGCCTTTTCACTGGTGTCTCACGTTGCTTTACAACGTGCTGTTCACCTCCTGGTCTTCAGGGAGTCACCTCCCTGCTAGGAGGGCCTGACGTACAGGCTCCACACACAGAGTGCGCACCGGCGGGTGCCCTGTCTTCCAGGGGTCCCTGGGGTATTTGCAATGGCAAAGCAGGCTCGGTGCCGTCAGCACGCTCGGGATTGGGAGGCTCCCGACAGCGGGTGGCCGCTGCGCCAGCGTCGGCCTCCCCAGCTCTCCCAGCCCTGTTTGCGCACTGCTTAGGCCTGTCTGGTTTCCGTGCCAGAGCCTGGCTGCAGCTGGGACCGGTGGTTTGGGTTCGCTTGTTGCAGAGGACCGGGTATAATGAGCTGCCTTGATGGGGGTCCTGCTGCATGCTCTGAAGGAGATTTGCCTTGCTATCTCTCCTGTCCTTCCTCCCATTTCCATGTTTTGGGAGCCTCTCCAGAGAATTTGTAATTTAGGGCTTGCTTCCTGCTCTTGAGGGGACTCACGGCAAACATACACCGAGCTGAAGTGGCTTTAATTTGACAGCAGCTGTGAATGTCATCGCTCAGGCTATGCCCCAGCAGAAGCCTTGGAAGCCAGTCTGTGCTTTTAAGGTTATAGCTACTCCCTTTTCAGCCTGCACAAGCAAACAGCTGGGATGGAAAAGGAAGAGAGGCCACAGATTAATTTCTTTTTGTTGCCTTTACCTTAGGTGTCCAGCAGCTCTGCTCGGGTTCCCAGTGTGCTGTAGCTGTGCCCAGCTGCTCGCTGCTGGTTGATTGGTATGCAAATGCACAGAAAACTTCTCTTACACTTTGCCTTCTCTGTGCCATCCTTGCCGGCTATATTGCACCGTCTTGTCCCTTAAAACCCCTTCTGTTTGAAACATGTGCCTTGCAGCAAGGGTGGTGGCGTTACCCCCTGCTCAGCAGTGAGACTGCTCAGCCTCTGCTCCGCAGAGAAAGTGAAACCGTCACTGAACCAGCAGCTGGTTACAGAGGGGGCGGGTGACTATCCACCCTCCAAGTCATTAAACAATTAGGTCATTAATAAGGCATTACATTTCCAACGTGCCTGTGCTGTACTTGGGACCACTACTTGCTTTTGCTTTTCTGTCTGATAAGCGTGCGTGTCCCCTGAGAGCTAGATGGGCAAGCAGATGAGACCAGCACGCTTAGGACCACGACAAGCTTACCCTGAGGGATTTTGAGGAGCAAAGGAGCCATGATTTCTGAAAGGGTCAGCCAAATAAAATGCGAAACTTTCTTTGCCCAAGATCAAGTAAAATAGCAATAAACAAACAGTTTGGTCATTACCAGAAAATCTCTGCTTGGACAAGACCAACTTCCAAGCAGAAGAATCTCAAAAGGGAACCGGCAGAAGCACCACTCCTAGAGTAATGCTTGGACACTGGAAATCTGCCCTGGAAAGAGAGAGAGGTACCCAACAGGCCTTTTTCATTACTATTATCTAGGAATCTTGAATTACTCAGAAGATACAGAAGGAAAATCCCCAGTATCTGGAGGAGCTGGAGGACTAGGCAAGAAATACTAGGTGAGAAACATTATGATATTAATTGTCTGACTAAAACTTTTTTTTCTTCTTCTTTTTTCCCAGGTCTGGTATTTGGAAAAAGCCATGGTCCTCAGAAGAGCTCCTACCCCCTTCACCTACTTGAGTGGATTTCTGCCTGTCAAAAGGAACCATTACAGCCATACCCAAGTGTGTGTAAGTTCTGACACAGAAATGTGTCTAGAGATTATGGGGCAGCTCAAGACCCACTATCCCTTAGCCTTTCAAGAGATTACTAGAAGGAGAGTTAAATCGATCTTCCAATTAGAACTGAATAGAGGGTACTGCTAAGTAGCTGAGCTCCACTCAATGGCCGTGGCAAAATGAACTCCCGTGCAGACATGTGGTGCCCGTCACGGGGGCAAAGGCAGTGTGGGACCTTGCGCTGCACACATCTGGGAAGTGGGCTGTGACCATGGAGTGATTTCACATCGTGCCCAACAGCTTTCAGAGGACTTGTCAGTAACTTCTGGTGTTTCGCCTCTTGGCAGCACCAACAATGGCGTGAGTTACTGGTTCACAGCATCCCTTGCAGGTGCGAGACAATGAAAAGGGAAAATAAACAAAAGTGTTAATAATGGCTGTGAAAATTTAACTTTTATTATCTGTTCACTGTATACAAAACACCATTCTGCATAGTGATAACTCATTTGTTGTACAGTTGACAGTGCACATCAACAAACAAGTGTTAAAGAGGTATACACTTAATGGAAAGGGCAGTGATGGCCAGTGTACATTACACACTAAGATCCTGCAATGCCAGCTGTATGTTTTCGGATGGAGAAGTACCTCATAACCACTCAATATGCGAGTAATATAAATGGGATAACAAGCATTTACCAATGAACCAAATTAAGAATGAGGATGAAGAGAGAAAGCAGAACTAATGTATCAGATACACAATTTCCAGAGTGATTAAGAAGTTTTACAGAGGTGGCTGAGAAGGATCCATATTTTTTCAAACACTTCCGTTTTTAAAACTGTTAAAATTTAATGATAAATAACAGAATCTCACAAATCTTTAGGGGCAAAATGCTCCACATTTATTTACATATGAAATGTGTTTAATACAGTTGTAATGGACATAGTGTATAGTAACATCTGACAGCAGCAAGACTTTTAAGGAACCAAACAATTACTACTGTATATCATGCAGCTATCTATATATACACAATTTGTTTTAAAAAAAAGTACAAAATTTTTTTTAGGGATACATACAAGGTATAAAATGCAAAAACAAACCAAAAATATAACTCTCACAGAGAACTATATATGAAAGGGACAGTATGGTACCTTTTTGTACTTTGTGAAAGCATAACTAGTGATATTAGATACACGTTTGAAATGGCTGAACTAGCTTCATATGGTCTGTGCTAAAGCTGAAAGCCCCAATTATACTTACATAGGCTGGTGTGTTAGCTTCTTGACAGTTGTGGATGTATGTAACACTGAGCACCAGAACATTTGGCATTAGCATACAGAGCTGGGAAATACCAACTGCTGTAGCAAGCGTTAACTATTTTCTTTCAATAACCAGAAATAAAGGAAAATACATAATGCTGTGTACTTGCTTCTATATAATGTTTAATAAATTACATGACAAAAAACATCATCAGTATAAACCTATTTCTCTAATTACATCTTATTTGTTAAATCCAGAGCAGCCCAGCCCTTTTGTAACAATTTGAGCTTTGATCACAAGCACCTGATGGCCTAAAAAATCACTTCATGATACATAGAGTTGTGCAATTATACTTTTCAAAAGTACTTTATCATTCTAGGGGGTCTGCACCTGTTCTGGTGTTGCCACCTAAAACCAGCACTGCATTTTACATATGCAGTGGTACTTTTTCTTCTTTTTTTTTTTTTTTTTAAATATATATTTTTTAAGAGAAAGTTTAAAAGCTTCTTTAGACATTTAGAAGCGCAAGTTCTGAGAATTTAAAATCTCCCCTTAGCTTGTTTCCCCTCCCCACTCCCCTCCAAGAATTGCTTTCTGATGCACTTCCATTAGCTAAACTTTCTTTCAGAAGCATTCAAATAAGAAACAGGTTAAGAGAACCTAAGGAACTGCCCCAGCATTCAGAACTCTGTTTTAAAGAAACCTACTAGAAAAAAACGGAAACAAAACAGAAAAACCCAAATTTTCCACTAGATACCAATACAAACACATAACAAAGAGTATAAAAGTTATTAGTTTAAATATATACAAACTCTTTTCAACTCAAATACTGCTTCAATGGTTTTGAGGGTATAGACAATGAGGTGAAGGGGACACTTTTATGCAGAATATATTGCAACAGCCTGAACAGTACTGTTAACACTATTATACCTTGAACTTTCTGTAGCAAAAATGTCATTAGTATTCCAATGTGGAGAGAGATTTCTGTGTCCCAAATAATCCGATCACTTTTCAGCTGAACTCATTCTTTTTGACTTAATGAAGGCCATGCCATGCGTTCTCATGTGAGTGTTTAAGGCCGCTTCAGTTTCAAAAGTCTTTGCACACACTTTGCATCTTCTGTCTGATGTTGAACTGTCAGATGATTCATCCTCATGATTGGGTTTATTTTCTTGCTGATTATCCTCCCCAGACCCATTTTGTTTTGATACTGGCTGAGGCTCCTTCAGCTTATGTACAATGAAGAGATGTCTGGAGAGGGACACGTGAGATGTGTAGCAGAGTCCACATTCCCTGCATTGGTATGAAGAGCCGTCAGACTTATGCTGAGGAATATGTTCATGAAACTGGAGAAGATTTTCTGTTGTAAAGCCACAAACAGCACACTTGTGAACTTTAAAAACATTTATCTTTAGTTTCTTCAATGGCTGAGTGATTGCACCTCGTGGAGGCCTGAATTCCAGTACAGGTTCTTCCAATTTACGCTTTGGACTAGGAACCTAAAAAAAGCCATAAATGGTATATCATGTAAGCATAAATATGCAGTTCTTTTCATAACTATTTATGACTTGCAAACTTCAAAAACTTTCCCTTGGAGATTCCAGTACAACTTTGGTAAATACAATATTTGAAATAATACAAGCAAATATATGTGGTACATGTTGGAAAACTAGGGGTTTTCTTTATTATAAATTGCATGTAAAATTTGTTTTGTCAGCTCTGATAGAGCTACAGTATCTAATACACTGTATAAACCTGAATAAGTATTTGCCAGCGTAACTGCATCCAAGTACACACACCAATGAGTCTTCAATTGTGTACAGAATGTAGAATATCAGTCTAGGAACTTTTCAGCACTACCTTCTGGAACTCCATTTTAATTACTTATTATTATTTCATGCCTGAAATTTGACTTGACAGATTATCTCCTGATTGTTAGTAACCAAACTAACATATTGCCAAAGGATGAATCAACGTGGACAATTTTTTAAACTAATTAAACTGATCATTTTTATATTCTCCTTGTTATTCTTCTGACATGAATATTCCTCAAGAATCCTCTGCATCCTACGTAGCTCAGATATGCTCCATGATGTTTATGAAGACAATGTATATAGCTGCCATATTTTCAACACTTAAATAAGACGACAATATGTTGTGCAGAAAGAGAGTCATGTAAAGGACAATAGTACATTTTAAAAACCAGATATGTTTGTGTCTCTGCTGTCAGCTTTGGACATGCCGTCACAGGTGAAATTCTTTATCATCTAGAGCCCAAAACACTTAAAAAATGTTGTTAATCTCTGCATGTAACAAGTCTTTGGACAGCACTGTCATCTTATTTTTGCTTTCCTCCTAACACTCATCATCAATAGAAGAATAAAATAGAATATTTCAGCTGGAAGGGACCTACATCAATCATCTAGTCCAACTGCCTGACCACCTCAGGGCTGACCAAAGTTGAAGCATGTTATTAAGGGCATTGTCCAAATGCCTCTTAAACACTGACAGGCTTGAGGCATCGACCACCTCCCCAAGAAGCCTGTTCCAGGGTTTGATCACCCTCTTGGTAAAGAAATGCTTCCTCATGTCCAGTCTGGACCTCCCCTGGTGCAGATTTGAGCCGTTCCCAGGCATCCTGTCCCTGGATCCCAGGGAGAAGAGATCAGCACCTCCCTGTCCATGTCCTCAGGAAGCTGCAGAGAGCCATGAGGTTGACCCTCAGCCTCCTTTTCTCCAAACGAGACAAACCCAGAGTCCTCAGCCGCTCCTCAGAGGACATGCCTTCCAGCCCTGTCACCAGCTTTGTTGCCCTCCTCTGGACACATTCAAGGACCTTAACATCCTCTTAAATGGTGGGGCCAGAACTGCACACATGCTCCAGGTGTGGGAGCACAGTGGGAGATCCTGCTGTATTTCAATCATCAGGTTGAAAGCAGTTTCACTGTAAAATTTAAAAAATAAGCTCAAAGGCTGGGTATTTGGAAGAAGGTCACATTGCTTCTATGTAACCTGTAGCTCTTCTACAGCTACGAGAGGACTTGGTGCAGAGGATTTGAAAGGTGCTCTTAAAGCAAACCACTAAGGGGTAAGTTATATTCTCCATCATTCAGTGATCAAACCAAACAAAGTCTTTCCAAAAACATGTTCTAGTTCAAGCATAACAGAATTTGTTGCAGGAACCTTTGAGACATTTTTTGGGCTCTACTTCACAGATCAGACTTTTATGTGATCAAAATACCTGCATTTATTTAAAGATCCTGAATATATACCCACAAAAAATTCACTCTCAGTGACTGAATGAATCTTCTAAGTGATTACCTTTGTGTCTTCTTTTACTTCCCTTTCTTCCATATTGGTTGATTCAGTCATTTCTTTCACATCAGGGTCTTTAATGCCATGCATCAACTGAATATGTTTTTCCAACATCAACCGCTTGGTAAAAGTACGTCTTGAATCTGGGCAGTGCCTACATAAACACAAAGCAGACATGCACAGATTCAAATGTCACGCTTAACAATAAGTCGTAGTATCCTCAAGATTATAAATAGGACTAGTAAATAAATCCAGACTAGAGTACAATCTATTGAGATAGTGACAATGTTTTTCCAATCAATTGCACAGGTAAGTATTATAAGAAAATGAGCATAATTACAAAATAAAACTAGAAATATTTGAGCAATTTATATTCAGAACAAATGAGAAGCTCTCTGAAGATAATATCCAAAATGGTACAAAGTGTGAGTCAGAATAAAACCTGGGAGCATCCGAGTTTGTTTCTCGGACCTCTACTACCGTCACCAAACTGCACATTTTATTAGACACTTTCCCAAGTTCTCCTTAATTTAAATTTCATAGGGAAAGCAATCACCTTCCATGTCGGATGAATGCTAGCTCCAAATGACACTTAATTCTGCATTCAAATCCAAATACTTTATCTCCTTGGAACCAGTAATTCCTTCTCAGCCCCCTTTCCAACATCAAACTAACCAGCAGAACAAACTTGTCTTTCACAATCTGTGCTTTGGTCTCGCGCACAGAACCAGCTGCATCACTTCTAAATCTCTCACGTGCTTTTGGGAAGTGTATTTCTCCTGAGCTCCAATGTTGTAACATATTGTACAGGTGCCTGGAGGAGGGATGGCCAAACAAGAACTGCAGGGGAGAAGTTAAAACTGTAATACTCTCTTTCTGAGTCTCTCTCCTAAGGTTTTAGCTTTTTAAATGCCGTTTCATTTATTTAGGCAAAAAAAATTAAAGAAAAAAAGACAGTACTATAGGCATTCTGAGACGAAAAGAGAGAACGACAATAAGCTTTCTGCTCAAGGAGTATGCAAAAACAGGCACTTGCTACTTGTCATATACCAAGAGAAATAGTGTCTAGGCTAGCCAGCTCATGAAGGCTGAAGTACAACTTAAGGGTACATTAGAAACAACCTGATGCATGGGCTGTGTCAGGCAACCATGGTGCAGGGAGACAGGGGGTTATAAAGCACTTGGTTGGAACGCTATGCTATGCACGGCAGTCTCAAGTTTCCACACCGCTGGGCCTTGTGGGCCTTGCGCTTCCCATAACAAAGCAGAGATCATACTAGGGCAGAGAAGGGACTGGTAAGATCTCAGCCACAGAGAATGGCTGCTGCTTGCAGCATCCTTTTCAGACCTTCAAACTCGGTTCCACAGCATGCAAATACATACAAGACTATGAATTAAGAGATACGACAGAAAGTTTGTTTTATGTATCTTATCTAATTGACATGGACTTTTCTATTAAATTATGTATCATCTCTCCAGCCACTTAAACATCACTAAGGATTTTCTGACATTACACTCTGGTTTATGTATAAGAAAAATACTACAAATACTGGCTTTTGTAGATTAGAAGAGTGGGTTGTATATTTGAGAGACTATTGAAAACCAAGTTCACCTCTGTATAACAATCAGCCATGCAAACTCTCAGCTCAGTAGTTTCAGATTTGCTTGCCAAAGCCCCTGAAAGACAGCAGACTTCATGTACATGCATTCTTAGTAGCCTGCTATGTTTTATGCATGCAGGATAGCCTAAATAGTTTGGCCTGTCTATGTATCTAAATACTGATTCATTTGAATGAATGGGACACTGGCTTTTATACAATAAAGAAAAGAAATTCAATTAACAATGTTTTTTGTTGGTTTATAATCCGTTTCTAAATAAATAAAAGTAGAACTTACGAGCATGTATAAACCTTCCTAATGCCTTTGTGCTTGATACGATTGTGACGACACAAACTATGGGATGAACTGAAAGATTTGTCACATTGTCGACACGGATGTTTCTTCATTTGCTTTAAAAAAAGAAGAACAATACATTAATTAAAAAAGCTCAGTAGAAGTAGTGTATGTGTCGAACCTTTTAATAATTGGAAAGAAACATCACTTACCAATGTCTGGTACTGTATCTTCAAGTACACACCACTCCTACAGCAACACTGCAGAAGTCAGAGGACCTGGACCTCTTTCAAAGCAGTGTGGCCAGCATGAGTTACACACACATCTATCACCAGTTGTAAACCGGTGTCACAGACTGTGGATGAAGTGAATTTCTTCCACCAAAGAAGCAAGGAAGATCAGTGGATTATTTCTGGATCAGTAAAAGCAGTACAGTGAGAGATTTGCTTTCACTATAAAGTAACCTTTCCCTTCCCATCACCAAACTATGTCTGCAGTTGCTGACTGAGAGAGCTTATCTACACGGAGGGGTGAAGAGCACATAATAAGGACCAAAGCAAAACGTCACAGACACTGACACACTAACAGAAAAGTGAAAAGGGCTCAGAAAAGTCATGAAGAAACAAGAGGTACAGTCCGATGCCAACTTGAGGGACATCTGTTTGGGGAATTCTGTGGGTTTTATATTAGTTATATTGCAGTGGAAGGAGAAAGAAAAGGAAGGAAGCTGAAAAGGATGGAGTGGTCTCCATCTATGTCATTCCAGCTGAACATGGCCACAGGAGTTCTAGTATCTGAAGAAATAACATCTCCAAAACTACAGACTAAACAAGCCCCAAGAATGAATGAATGACATGGTCCTGTCCCTTAAATTCCATCAGTCCTAGAGCTCAGATCAAAGGGCATGTCTTACCAACCTGAGTAGCTGCAGTAAGGAAATGGAAATATTCCCCATCAGATTTCCTGCTTCCTTTCACCTTCCTTCTAGGTAACTAGATTGCTCAAGCTCCTATCTGTAATTTTTGCTGTTTTGGCAGTAACAAGGAAATCGAAACAACATTTTGGAAATTAAATCCAAACACTGACCAAACAAATCTAATTGAAGACCTTTCCAGATTACTTTTCCAGTTCACTTTTCAAAAATCCAGTCAGGGCCAGGATCCCACACTCATCATTCAGTATAATGATTCCTGACAGAATCAAGGTATCCTGGATCTGAAAAAGAAATGGATTTTATTGGAACCTCCCAAAAGAAATCTGGATTGTGTGGACCCAGATTTCAAGTGTTCTAGTCTGAGGGAGGGCTCATGCCCGCTAGTCAGGTACAAGTGAAGGAATGGACAGTTTCGTACAATCAGTCAAGTATCTAGAAGGAAAATCACGTTCCTTGGATTGCTTTTTCCTGCTCTAGCAGTGATCATAGTTTTCCTTCATAGTGTCAATAACATTCTCTTTCCTGCATTTGTTGGGAAATTGAAAAAACCAAATGATATAATTTTATTCTACTATTCCAACTGAGGTCACTGAGCAAAACACTTGGATCAATGCTTGAAATTGGACCCTTCTTGACTCTTCTGGAGAATCCACCCAAGATCTGTCCCTATGTTCCGAAGCACTCAATAGCAAAGATTTTCTTCACAGAATAATGTTTGGCTTACTTATTCTTACCGTGACAAATTCCTAAACAATGGAGATGCACAATAATCCACATGGACATTTTAATATGACATGAGTCATTCTCTGGTGCCTAACATTAATAATAATAAT
>NW_009215715.1:0-36860 GCF_000690835.1 Fulmarus glacialis
GGGCTGTGTCCCCGGGCGCTGCGGGGCTGCGGGAGCGCCAGGAAAACGTAATACCGACTCGGCTCTCTTTAGCTGAGCTTGATTTCTTGTGATGCCTCCACCCGGCTGAATTCATTTCTAGGGCGCAGCACTAATTTGGAAGGTAGCTTTGGCTTTCTGCTCCCTTGTGAGAACCTGTTGAAATGCAGTTGTGAGTTTGTGCATCGTGTTTCCAGGGGAACCCTACTGTGAATCTTTTGGGATAGCCATACTCGGCCACAAGCAAGACTTAAGCCGCTATGGAAGGATAGTCTTTTAGTGAACCTGAGCCCAGTCACACAACAGTTTTTTTTTCTTTCTTTTCCTTCTTTTTTTCTATTTTTCTGTCTTTATACGAGGTGATTATCAAACTTTGGTTGCCAAGTATCTTTAACCGTGGTTACCCAATTATCTGCTCCACATCTTCATCCCGCCCCCAAACTAGGACTCCTATTTCAAACCCATACTTGTCTCCACTTTCCTGTTGCACAGCCCAACTACCCAAAACTGTGGTCTCAACCGAAACTACCATCTGCTTAGCTTGAATCCCATATCCACCCCACCAAATTAAAAGCGGCCTTTTCATTTGGAATCTGCATCCACAAGCCAGGATTTAGGCACATCCCCTCAGCCACATTAACACCTTGCTTGCTTCTTTTGTTTTAGTAATCTCAGTTTAGTCTTTGCTCAACTTAGCCTTGCTTCTGAAGATGCACACTTTGGCATACTGTAAGTGAATATTATCTAGAGAGTCCAGAGTTGCTGCAGCAACTGTCAAGCACCTGCTTGGTGTTTACAGAGGCACTTGTTCCAGTAGCTCAGATAAACAGGCAGTTGAAATGAAATTGTGCCCTGCTCTGCCTTCGGTAAATGCATGAAACACTATCACTAGGGCCTATTGATGGAATATATGTTTATATGCAAGATAGAGTTCTCAAGCACCCTGCTAAGTTCACCACAAGTCTTTCAGCATCACAAAATTATTTCTGAATAGTCTCCAATTTTACACTGCTTTTTACAAGATGATGATGCAGTTTCTTAACCTTTCCAAGTATGGAATAGAACTTTTAATGACTACTTTGCACACAGAAAGTAAGCTTAATTCTTTTTTTTCCTTGAGAAACATGAAAAACAGAATAGGGTACTGTTTTTATCGAAATGCTTTCTTGACTTCCTGCACTTTTCCTGTCTCTCTTTAGCAGTGGTATAGTGTCTAAACAATAACTTTCTCATAATTTTGCTCCCATTTGTTTGACATTGTGGTGAAGCTATAAGTCTATGTTGATGTCATTATGATTTGGTTTCTTTTCCTTTAAAGACTGCCTCTCACTTCAGTAGAATTCTAGGATCTTGTATTTGAAAATTTACTGCAGCTTTTATCTTTACAGTAATACCAAATATCCAGGATTCTTTTGGGCATTTTTTCTCCTCAGAACTTTAGAGGCCACCCTTGTCCGAATTTGTTCCACATTATCTAGCATGGGTGGACTTAATGAGGCAGTAATTTTTTTTAGTGACCAGACCAGAAAGGAGTAGGTGGTCACCTACTGAAGCCACAGAAACAGCAATGCTGTCTCAGGCCCCATCAGAACAGGAAATGTGCCTACATCAGGGCCAGTCCACTGCAGTCTGCCAGGGGGGCTAATAGGCTGCTTTTCTGGTGTCTTCTGTGCTGTGTGCAGCTGGTAGATTAGCACTTAAAGAGATTTGTAATAGAATTCTACTTTTATGCAATGTGCTAATCTTGAGTTAATAGAACTGTATCATTGTTTTTTACTATTGCAGACTTTGTATGTACACACTTCCCGATGAACTTTGCCATTTTAGCATATACAGTATTTTTCTGTTTTCTGAAAGCTAAACTTTCATACCTAGATTGTGGAGATCCCTGAGGCTACCTCATTTTACGTCTTATATGCATTCAACTTAATACATGCATCTGTTAAACTGCTTTCTGCACAGGATTAATTGTATTCTGGAATCTTGGTTTTTTATTGTTTTAGATGCCACATTCGGATGTACCACCTTCCAATAAAAAGACTTTGAGAACTTTGTTTCTTCCCACTGTTTTACCTTCATCAGTCACATCTGATATGTCACCGTTACGGAATAAACTATTGACATACCGAAGATGCAATGAACAGCAAAAGATGCTTAATCAGTTACTGTGAGTTTCATGTAATTCAAGAAATGTTGAAATTCAAATGAAAGAAACATTGCACATTTGACATATGAGAAATAATAATGGTGTTTGTTAATTTTAGAGGTTTTTGATATCACTATTGCAGTGCTGAACATTTTCCATCTAAAATCATTAATAATAGAAGGGCGTTTGATGGAATCTCTGCTGTTTTTTCCTTTATGGCACCCAAAATCTGCTTGAGTTATGTTTGTTGGGGTAAGTTGTGAGGAGAAAGCGACCTTCACATTTTGAACGTTGTTTATGATAGACTGAAAAAAATCCTTTCTTCTTATGAAAACCTTTTTCAAAGAGAATCAAAGTCTGGATTACTTGCTTGCTTTTGTGTGAATGATCCAAACATGGGTCTACTTGTAACAGGCTTCTTTGTCACTATCTTAATGCATTTGCTGCTGGGCTTAGTGATCTGTGTCACTGCCAGAGGAGCACAGCTGCCAAGATGATTGGTAAATTCACATAAAATTGCCTTTCAATATTTTAATTTGCAAAGGAGGAAAGACAATAGGAAAAGGTTGCTTTCATGTAATTTTTGTAGGTCTAATAGAAAATTCGGCTTGGGTTTATTTATTTATTTATTATTTTGATAGAAATTTATTCCTGAAATACCTACATTATTTTCAGGAACTTAGTGAAGAATCCCTAGATGTGTTGATTATCTTGGCATAAACATGAGGATTATGTGGGCTAAGGTTGCGTTGTTTGTAGTAGTAGTATGAAATATATAGCAAGTTGCATTTCCATGTAGAAGATTAAAAAGATAAGGAAATCTAATGGTATTTGATAGGATTAAAAAGCACAGAAGAGAATTGTTTTGGCCTTCAGGAGAAGAAATGGAAATTAAAGACCTACACACAGTCTTAATTTAACCCATTTTTAGTATTGTCCCTGATACCAATAATTTTATTTTTGTTGGTGTGGGGTTTTAGTGATTCCATTTGCTGTGACTAGATTTGGTGATTGTAACCAGTTACTTAACTAATTCCTATGCAATTGATGTTCCACTTCAGTGGCTAAATTTTTAAGCGGCCAAGTATTACAGGTTGTTTTTTCTTCAAAGATACTTGTATGTGTCCCAAATTGTTTGCTTCATTGGAGCTAGGCAGTGGTATAAAACTGAGTTGCAGGATTGAAGTCTGAGAATAATTTATCACAGAAGTGATAATCTGATTTGTGCCAAAGATAAGTGGGGGGGCTTTCCTTTTTTTTTTTTTTTTTTTTTTTAAATAATGGTAGCAACAATCAGTTATAGAAAGCAGTTAATATATATAGAAGTTAAAAGTAGAGAAAGATGTTTCCTTTCTTTTAGTAGTTTAAAGGCTGTTATAATACAAATCTAACAAACAAGAAGTCTTTCAATTTTAGTTCTTGGAAAGTAAATCCTGACCTTTCAATGATACCTGTAGTAGTAGAGTCTAGTTTTTAGAATGCAGGTGTTCAGTATGCTGAAAACGTCAACTATGTTGTAGTGGTAACTTACTGCGCAGTAAGATGACTGCTCACCAGCCATCTGAGAAACAGTGAATATTCTGCTGCAACATTGCTTCAGTTACATTTTTGTACAAAGTGAACTGTCTTTTAAATAAGGTCCCATGAAGTAATGATTTGAGTGTGTACTTGAAATTGCGAGTCTAACTTCCACTTGGGAGTTTTTAGCGGAGTTATATTCAGATAAAGCTGAAATAGTCCTTGCAAGATGTGTACAGAGTGTATCCCAAAAGGATGGACTGAAATGTTGTAATGCGTAAGATCAGCAGGACATGCCAACATTAACCATTTAAAGTTTCCTGATAGTTATGTAGCAGTTTATAACCACAGGCAGTAAAAAAGAGTTGGTCTTAAAATAAACAGCTTTAGGAGTTTTGTTCTGCACTTTTCTCTTTTTTTCTTTTTTTTTTTTTTTCCCCATAGTACAGTTGGACAAGATCTGTTGTAGTTGGTTGAGGAGAAGTAAGATATAATCCTGACAGGAGCACTGGGCAATTGGATGAGGTGAATCAAGGCGTATATATATATTGTGATTGTAGTCAAGATAAATGTGGCTCTTTGTATAAGAGAAGACAGAGTATGTAAAGGCAGCCTTACTTTTTAGTGATCAAAGAGTTGGTAAACATGAAAAAACAGGTTGCATCAATTAAAATGGTACCATTATCTTTAATATATTATTTGTCATTTTTCTGCACTTCTGACTCTATGTTTTACTTTAGAATTGATCGAGCTTTAAAAGTCTATCATGTATCCATGGAAGAAAAATATCACAGAGATCCTGTACCCCCTATCCCAGAACTGCCTTCCACTGTGAGAAAGTATTTCTTTAATATTTTAACTGTTGCCTCTTTTGTTCTTTGTTATTGGGGCATGTATGCCTCTTACTACGTAGTATTTGCTTAAAGATACTTATCTCAATCCTTAGTAATTCATAAATGTATTTATATGCTCAAGTAATCCCATTGAAATTGATAGTTGTATATCTACAGAGTAAAGTCTTTATTTAGGAATAATATTTGTTAAATTTTATATTTCTGATTTTTTTGTTTGTTTGTTTATATGTTCTTAATACATTAGGATTTTCTGTTCCTCTTTTATACAGATGAACAGTGAGCAAAAACAACGAAGAGTGAGTTAAATTCTTTCTTCTGCTTTTTTAGAGTAGAAGAGTGAATGGTCTCTATTCAGAGGGGTTGAATATGTTATGTGGAATTAATGGCGGTTAAACAGGAAAAGCTTTTTTAGTAGTCTTGTTGGGGAAAAATGGAATAGAAGGCAAAATAGGAATCTTTTCTTGTGGTCCAATAGAAGGAAAGTATTTTTCTATTACAGAAAGTACGTCCATCGGTAATTTAAGTTTTGATCTAAACCTTAGTTAAAGGTTTACTTAGAAAAGGCTTCAGAATCTTTTCAGTTGAGATCATAGGTCGTACTTCAGCCTGTACAAAAAGTAGTTTTTGACATTGTTCACCTGATTTGAAGAATATGTACAAATCCTGGAATTTGTGTATAGTTTTTAAAATAAGACTTTATCTCTCAGAGCCACTTTAAACTCAAATTAACATTAAAATATTTATATTAAGTACCTTAAGGGAACATCTGTTTTTCCTAGCCAATGTTAGGTAAACTCATTCTGAACATTATAGAGATTCAGATCCCTTTTTGTTTTATAACAAACATATCACTCAAAAGCATAAATACCTATTTCTTTGGCAAAAAAAACCCCTATTTGTACATACTTTTTGCCAGATAAATGTTTGTCCGAAGAGCAATAACATGAACCTGGAACTGTTTTATTGTCAGTCATAAACTTCAGCAGAGAACCAAGGAAAATGCCATACTAAAAAGTACAATGTTTTGTATTTAAGCATTGAGACAGGGAGACCATTTTACCAACCATGGTGAATAAAGCGACTTCATTGTCAAGCCTAATGCAAAAATATTTACATAACCAATTATTATACCTCTGACAATATTGTCCTTTCAGACAAACTATCTCTTTATGAAGAAGCGTGTGCAAAGTAATCCGGTGGTTCCCATTCAGCAGCAGTGGTTATTGTCCATGCTCACATTGGTGCCACAGTCGCTTGTGGAAGGCAAAGATAAACAGCTGTTAGCTGAAAAGCTTTTAGGGGAGATAATAAGGGATTATGAAATGAGCATGAGAAGATGTGTGGGTAAGTACCAGAAACTACACAGTACTAATATTAGTATATTAATGTGTGTATATATATTATAAGCTGTCCCATATTCTCCCACTGAAAATAATTTTTCTAGATTGTTCTTTCTGCCAGGCATGATCTTTTAATTAACCACTGACTTCTCTTTTTCTGCCTCATCAGATGTGTATTGGCCGTAATGTTTAAGGCAAAACTTGGTGATTTTATTTGGACTAGTAAAAAGTTAACCAGCTGAAGGTATAGTTCAAGCAAAGAAAAGGCAGCTGTAGACTTCATGAGAAAAAGGTTGATTGCTGATGACCTTATTTCATTAAGTTTTTTAACATGTTTAGTTAATTTGATGCAAGAATGTATTGCTGTTTTCTACTAACGAAAGTAGAAACTTTTAATGTACTAGTTATTCTTTTTTTTGCCTCTTCAGGAACAGCAGCTTTTTTTAAGCTGTTCATCCACAAGCACATCCATAAGTTTTCTGATGCTGCGTTCTATGCATGGGGAAGTTCGCAATAAAAATCTGCAAAGATAATTAGCTGTTTTCAGATATCACTCGTAAAACTCACTTCAATTTTTAAACTTTTTTAAAAGGTTAATGAACTGGAATTTTGAAAGTGTATTCCCTTGAAAACATGTATTAATGTCTTTTTTATTTACATTTATAGTATCTGAAATCTGAAATTGAGCCAAATTTTGTCAATATTTTGGTGGATGGTTGATTTTTTTTAAAATGCGGATTAAAAAAATACACAATTTAACATGGGACTAACGTCTTCGTAATGTCATCAGTGGGATACTTATGTGTATGTGTGTAGTGTCCCACTGTAATTATATTAAACAAAATTGCCGTAAGTACTTAGAATCATAGAATACCTCAAGTTGGAAGGGACCCATGAGGATCATCGAGTCCAACTCCCTGCTCCTCACAGGACTAACTAACACTAAACCATATGACTAAGAGCATTGTCCAGATGCTCCTTGAACTCTGACAGGCTTGGTGCTGTGACCACTTTGCTGGGGAGCCTGTTGCAGTGACCGACCACACTCTCAGTGAAGAAATTACTTAAGAAAGTACTTAATTATTTAAACACTAGTCTATCTGTAAACCTTCATGAATAGGGGACAGAATTGGAATTAAGCCACCTGAATCTGTATAGATATTTAGCAGAAGCTGTGATTTTGAGTTACCTTTGGGAGAATGTGTTTTGAAGACGTGGATGATAGAGTTACCTTTCCATCCTACTATGTGCTTGGTTCAATCTGGAGAAAGACTGAGGAAGTACAGTGCCTATTGAATATGGCTTAATTTTCTTTTTCATATATTTTTTTTTTTCTAGTGCGAAATGTTCTTATTAAACCAGACGTAAAAGGACTTGAGGATGAAGAGGAGGCACCTTTGCCTTTATCACCTCTGTGAGTGGATTAAGTTAGCAAATAACCCACTGGCAAAACACACTCAGTTGCATAAGTGAAGTTCTCGTTGAGCTGCATGAAGAGAATTATGGCACAATATTAAGTCTGGAGTCCCTCAATGAGACATTTTTTTCTGCCTGTAGAGGATCTTGCATTTGAGCATCTTATATCTGAATGCTTTACAAAGTTTAGCACTGACAGTGTTTTATTACTGTTATTACAGTTACATAGAGTAGCACTAATGACTGCAGATGAGACTTCTGGCTCTGAGTGCCCAGACACTGAAGTCATATTGCAGCCACTTCTGGAATGAATTGTGTGTGTATGGGGCAGTTTACTGGCAGACAGCAGCATTGTACAGTAC
This sequence comes from Fulmarus glacialis, assembly GCF_000690835.1. Classification (NCBI taxonomy): domain Eukaryota; kingdom Metazoa; phylum Chordata; class Aves; order Procellariiformes; family Procellariidae; genus Fulmarus; species Fulmarus glacialis. The sequence goes on from NW_009215715.1 coordinate 7,655, forward strand.
TTTAACATGCTAAAACTGCATCTAATGCCAAGATTTCATACGACTTTGGTCTTAAGAGGTGAAACCTTGAGACCGAACAAAAGGCTATTATGCTCTGCCAAAATGGAAGAGGAATTCAGGTAGACAGAATATAATTATCTGAATTGCACAATTTGCTGAAGCATCAGAATGTGTGCCATCTAAATATTGATGATAAATACTTCCTGTTAGCTATTGGTGAAGTTAGAAGTTTACATTGAAAGAGCTTCAGGAAAAGCAGGTGATCTGAAAATACTCTGGAGTATAAAACATGGTTGATGAGACAGAATATCTTTATGGCTTCCACTGCATCATATTGTGTATGTGTATGGATATGTGTTGGCTCTTAAATAACTACCCATGTTAGGGAACAAGCTTTTTAATACTACTTTTTATATGTAAGAATGTTTTATTCAAGTATTACTTGAGCTCTTCACTTTTTGCTTGTTTGTTTTGGTTGTTTTTTTGGTTTTTCTTTCAGAGGCCTGGATTTTTCTAGACCGTGGCATAACAGTTTTATCCAAGCAAAAAATCAAATCCTTTCCAACTTGCACATTCTCCACCCCACAATGAAAACTCTACTGGATTTTGGTTATGCAGCATTCTCTACCTTTCTTATAGTGGATTTCTCAAGTTTCAGGTGAAGTCTGTTTTGGTGAATTATTAACCCCTATAGGTTTTTGAAGCTGGTAAAGAAGAGTTTGTTTAATTCTATTATTTATCATAGGGGGTTTTTATATAATAAATTTATTCAACGTGTCATTTAATGTTCTTTGAGTAGATTACTTTGTGTTATGACACATTTAACTTTTCTTCTCTCTGTTACATATAAATATTTTATTGGTGCTTAAATTGCTGGTAGTATCAGACCTTTTGATTTATGTTTTGTCTTTAATTTTGTAAAGGTCTCTTCATTATTTATTTAATCTTAATGCCATGATCTCCACAGAAGTCTGGTTGAAGTAGCATTTGAAAAATTGACTTCTAGTAGTATTACTATCTGTAGGGAATTCTACGCTAACCCTAAAGATCAGATTTCTTTCTGGTTTTCATCAGTTGAATTTTATTTTTAATCTTGGAACTTCATTTTCATAATGTTCAAAAAGATAATTTTTAATATCTTTTTCCTCATTACTTTTTCTGGTAACTGTTCTTTATTTCCTGGGGTTTGGGGTATTTTTTCTCTCATTTAAGTCTACAGAAGTGATGCTTAGGTTCCCACTGTGCTTTCTGCTAGAAAAGAATGGGTTTGTAATATAGTATAGATTACTGTTACTTTACTCCATGATTTTTTAAATTTTGTTTATGAAGTTGCCTGTAACTTTCTTTTCTAGATTGAAAGGGCCAATTGACTGTGACTCTTTAAAGACTGATGTCTCTCTAAGCTGTTCTAAAGCAGAAGAGAAGATACTGAATACATGGTATCAAAGAGTGGTCAGTCTCTTTACTCAGAAGGAGTCACTGAATGGTGTAAAGTTAGATCAGGTTGACTCTTTCTATAACTGTGTGGCTACACTTATGTCTAATCAGGTAAAAATCCTTCCTTTCTGTGATAAACTTAAAGTGAAATTTAGGTAATTTTAATGAGTCAGCACATTATATGATATGGGGCCTGTTTAATTAATCATTGTTAGCCATCTGTTGCATATAATCCAGTAAAGTATTCAAAGTGTTAAATATTTTTAACTTCCCTTATTTAAAATAAATACGTGGTCTTGTCTACTTCTTTTTCTTCTAATTTTTAGACACAGGAAATTTATTCATTCTACTAACTAGAATGTAATTAGCTTGAAGAAGGAAATATCTCAGTGTTCTCAGGACCCTTCCTATCACTGATCTTGACACTACAAATATGTGTCATATATTAGCAAAATGAACAAAACCTGGTCTCTCTCCCTTGAAAGCAAACATACCTACACAAACAGACTGAAAGTTCAGCTCTGCCAACGTGGTGTATGCAAGTAGCTATAGTTCTGCAAAATTTCCAAACACAATTTTTTTCAGTGGAAAATGGGACCACAATGCTTTGCAAGTTAATTTTTTTTCTCCCTGATTATTTATAACAAGATGGAAGTTATATGAAGTTTCTCAGTTAATTTTTTTTTGGTTTAGGAATTGTTTTATTTCCTGATAATAATAATAAAACAAGAACATTCAAATAAAATCACTGATTTCAGACTGAGACAATTGTTTTTCAAAGTTCTTAGTTTACAGAAAATTAAAAATCCTTTAACTTCCAAGTAACTTAAAGCATCTGTTGTTTACATTGTTCTATTTAAGAATATAATAGTCAGTGGGAATATATATGTTCAGCAGTTTGAGAAGGCAGTCATTTTTAGGATTAAACCTTTGTTTACTGTGTAGAAAAATGATGGAACAATAGTCTAATCAAATCATTGTCATATTAAAAAAAAAAAAAAGTCAGAGGAAAATGCATTCCAGATATTTCATTTATACTTAAAGCATGTATTAGTAATAGACTTACTTTTGTAGCAAAAATAAATGCATGGGCTTTACTGAAATGTTTGTTCACTTGTTCATTAGTTTACGTCCTTTAAGGGTTGGGACTAATGCCCACTGAAGTCATTAGAAAAATTCACATTACTACAGTTATCTATGAATCAGGCCAAAAGTACTAAAATAAATGGAAATCCTGGCTTGCTGAATGAAGGGAAAGTGGGATGGGGATTTCTGTTCTTTCAACTAATAGGTGATATATGTTATTACCTAGCTGAAAGAATTATTGAGAAGAACGGTTGAAGCTTTTGTGAAACTTTTTGGTCCTGAAGACAGAAATTGTCTACCTTTATTTAAGATGGCATTGACTCTTGATGAAAAGAAAATGGAGTTTTATCCAAGCTTCCAAGACCTAGAAGAAGCAATTCTGTGTATAGTAAATCGTATAGGACAGACTCTCCAGGTGTGCTTTTATCTTTATTTAAATATGTAACTGCTAAGTTTCTCCATACATGAAAATACTAGTAATTTAGGACTCTGACTACCATGATAATGAGAACAGATGCAACTTGAGGTATTTATTTTCCATGAGCATTCTGCAGGTCACATTGTGAATCTTGATGCCCAGCAGAACTCCAGGCTCTGAAACTCATTTTGTTATTCCTTGTTCGTAAAAAATTGGTACACCAGCTACTGGTTGTTTTAGCCTGTTGTTTTAATCTGCAAATCTGTGTGTATGTCTACAAATTAATTGTATGCTTGTTCATTAAATAGAAGTCAGGCTGAAAACTTACCCAGGAAAGAAAACTAGCTAGAAGATAACCTTTTTGTTTTCTTCTTTGGTATGTTTAGAAAACCTGAGAGTGCTTTAAGTATAGGTAACTACATCTTCTAATTTATTTATGTATTTATTTTTAACATTGAAAATCGAGTAGTTTTGCAGTGTATACTTTCTGTGAACTAACATTTTGTGTAGAAATATAATTAGCACCTTAGTTAAATGTGTGATGATTTACAATAAACTTGCATTAATAATTAAGATCCTCAGAGACAGACAAGGAAAATTAGAGCTGATATTCCTTTTCTTTCTAGGAAAAAGAAAAGCCTCAAAACAACTAATACATACAATATCTAAAGATTTATGTCTTAGGAACCAATCTGTGACTCCAGGGAAGGCAGCCTTTATGGGGGCTTTAGATGTATCCCTGTGGACTTAGTATTGGCCTTTAATCGTACATGATGGTACTTTCAGAGAAGTGTTTTGGGTTTAGTTTTGTGTGTTTGCACATAGGATATAATTTAATTTTATGTAAGACTGGATAATTATTTTTTGTCCATTTTGCATGTTTGCTGTTAAACTTTCTTAATCAGGGTCATTCTAGGTGTGCATGAGGCACCTGGCCTTGGTCGTGATTATGGTCTCATACTTTTCTGATAGAGTGTCTTCTGCAGATTGCAACTTGCTTTTAAAATATATGTATTCCTGCATTGCTTTTTAAAATTTAAATAATCAGAACTTGCACTTCTATTAGAAGATCCAGACAATACGTTCTTGGCTAATGGGAGGCACTGCAACTCTGGACACTGAGCTTCCTAATCATGTCATAGTATGGGCCACATCTACACTAAAAAAATCTATCAGAGACAACTTAGAAGGTCCAAAGGAATATTTTGAAAACTATGGTGAGTGATAGAAGAGTGTTTAAATAACTGTGTTACTTCTTTGAAATAAGTAACTTACTGTACAGTGTATGTGTTATAATAATATTAATATAATATTATTGAATTGTAGTTGAAAGGTATGGCTGGCTTGTAGATGGAACTGCACAGGCACGGATAGAAAGATTTGAAGCAGAAGAACACAGTTTTGATGAATATACCACTGTAAGTTTTAATTCTACATTTTATTTATAATTTTTACATGTATACAGCAATAATAAAAAGGGAACAGAGGGTAATGGGTACTTAGCCTTTAGGTAAAAATTATGTTGACTACCTACAAATCTACAACATAAGTGTTTTTTTCCCTAAAAGTCTGTAGTAAATAGAAAAAATTATTACTTATTTTCTTCAATGTGTCACACTTGTATGTGTAGCCAAGTATTTAAATAACAGCTCTGAAGGATAAAATCTAACATTTTTCTGAAGTTCATAGATGAATTCTTCACCCTCAAGAAGGAAATCTTGAGTTTACCAGAGGTGGCTCATTTCCCTATGATCTGTTTGAATTGTGAGGATTTAAAGCAAGGTTTGGCTAGTAATGCAAACACCTTTGCAAAAATGCTAATGGACAGAATAGTTGCGAATCACAGAGAGGAAACTGAAAAGTAAGTAGAATTTTCTGTTTGTGAATACTGTATGCATTAAATACATAGTAGAAATGTGTAGAAGAAATGTAAATATACCGTACTCCTGTTCAATGAAGACTCTTGGCTACCCAGTGTTCTGATGCAAGTTGCACCAGCTGATGTATTTTTTCCTCTGCTTTAGACTCAAAAACTAGTAGGGGAACTTACTAACAGATTTAGATAACGGAGGAGCTAAAAGATTAAAGGGCTTCGTTACGGTTCTGGCTTTTTAAGTGTGAAATACAGTACTACTGCACTGTCAAAGGAAAGATTAGCTAGATTCTTTTATTACACGACAGATACCTCTAGGTTTTCATAGATAATGACAGATAATAACACTGATCAATTCTTAAGGTTATTTTGCAGGTATGGATTAAATGATGAGGGAGGTCATATTAAATTGTTTGGTTAAAATGTACAATTATAGTCAAGTTTTATAGTGATTCCGCATTATCAAAATGACAACATATTTACTAGGAAAGTGTTTGTGTGTATGCTAATGATACTGTACTTAAGTTCATGTACTTACCAAAAGTAATTGAAGCATTTATTGCAAAAGAATACCCCAAAATCCAAACAAATCAATTATTGCAAGTTAATAAACAGTGTTTTTCTAGACTGACTTAGTCATATTTCCTATTTAGTTTCATAAAGTAATGGAGTTTGTGCAGGGGTAATACTTGAAGTAATGAAGTAATTTGGACTTTTAATTCCATTAAAGCTGAGCTTGAAGCCAGTCAAACTAAAATCTTAAAATGTTGATATTTTCTGTTAAATAAATGTATAGGATATGCAGGGAATTTGAAGCAATTAAGGAACGTGCATTAAAAGTTCCTGAGACAACAGAGGAAATGGTGGAAACAATAGCTTACATAAAGAAGGTCAAAACCAAAGGTATTCAGGATCTGTTGTTAAGAATCAAGGTAAATGACTATCCTTTAATTCTTAATCTTTTGCCAAACGTGCTGGCCTATACAAATACAGAAGTCATTCTGGAGTGCAGAGACTTTTGTCTGATCACGCTTCATGTATGAATAAACTGTACCCTCAGTGTTACTTCAGAGAGAAGTGGGAAGTCCAGCTCATTCTTTGTCGTATGCCTTTCTTTCTTATTCCCCATTCCCACGTGTTCTGCATGTCAGTGAGGAAATACAGCTTTTAATAAATCATAGCAGATTGTTAAGACACTCAGTGTGTTGTTTGTACCTGAAGACTTACTTCAGGGCTGCTTAAAAAGCTATTTGTGAAAATGTGACACACGCAAGTGTACAGAGAATTTTATGTGTAAAAACAGTCATGACTTTAAACACACAAGAAGCAATTTACTATTTGAGCAGAATATGGATGATGTTGCATTAGTACTTTGTGAGCGCTCAGAGAACAAAATTGAAAAATTGTGTAAGGTGTGGGTCAGCCAAAAACGTTACTGGATAAGAAGCCCTTTGCTATATGTTATAATGATATGTATCAGATTTTCTGTTATGGTAATAGGTGTGTAAATATAACACGTTTGTTCTGCAGAATTTATATTTTTTTATATTTTTTAATATTATTAGGATTTTTGCATGTAGATTTACAGGCCACAGGAGTCATATTTAGAGAAATAAGCTCACAAACGGGGCAGGGATTTGAATAACTTTTTATATGTATTTTGAATATTAATATTCAAATGGCTGAAGTAGCTCTGAATTCTGAAAAGTCTATGAAATACAGACTTCTATTTTATCTTCGTAGATAATATTGTCCTACCCTGAATTTTAAACAGACCTATGATAACTAAAGTTTTGTGAAATCTCTTTTTATAGGATTGCTCTCGGCAAATGAATTACTTCTTAGATGTTTTTTTATTTGCTCCTGAAGACATTGCACTGAATGCAACAGCTCTATTATGGCCAAAGAAGATTAACCCTATTTTTGATGAGCATGATCATGTAAGAGCATTTTCTTAGTTTATGGTATATTTTGGCTTGTTAGACTTGTTGAGCTATTTATTTCCTCAGCAGGCTAAACGTATCTACACATATAATGTGAACCATACTAATTTAGACATATTTCCAGTTTTTTGTATCAACAGAGGGCTTTTTGTGGAGTAATTTAAAAATGGTCGCTGTAACTTAAAACCTTCAGCAAGTGTTATTATCTTAATTTGGTTGTGGTCAGTACTAGGTAATTCATAGGAAGGTGAAAATTCACTACTGCAGTTGACTAGTACTGAAAATGTAACTGCCAGGCCCTTAATAAGAGTTAGTGCTCTGGACAGGAAGTCATTTAGTTAAAACGGTATTTTGTTCTGTCAATAAAAGAGCAGTGGGAATTGTGTTTTTTAGGTAACAATCATTAATAGAAAATATGCAACACCTAGTTTTCTCTGTGTGACTGTAGATTACTTTTTCTTCCACTTGTCTGTATTCATCTTGCTAGCATTCTTTCTCTCTGGCTATGACACAGTAAGTCATGCCTTTTGGTGTTCTCTTGCCTCTATTGTAATTTAGTGTAAATTTAATAATTTCTTCTCAAAATGTTTAAGAATTAACAATTAACATTTTTTAAAATAAAAATACCAATATCTTTTAAATATCACAATTGAGGACTTCTCTTTCACTAAGTCTTATTTAGATACTAAGGAGTATGTCCAAGGGTAGTAAATATGCCTCTGACTTAGCTGTCTCCCAAGCTGGGTACGTTGTATGTCTGCAAAATATTTTGTTTGCATGTTATCATTCTTTTAATCCTGAAAAATAAATGAGTGAAATTAATTTTCTACTTGTACACAGAGAGTCTATGATGCTTGTTCAAATTCTTTTTAATGAAAATGATAGTACAGAGTGTATCTGGCTTAACAAGAGTTCCTCAGGAGTGTATGTCTCCGTAGCTGACTATCTAGCAACTTGCATTGTGCTAGAGCTCGAGGACAAGAATAGTTTTACATCAAGATTTTATGAGTCTGCATATTTGCATCTTATACTCTCAGATATGAGTCCATTCTGATTCTAATGCAGTAGGAAAAGACTGGTTCCGTCTTTGGAGAAGTTCTATTTGTCTGCTTCACAATTTTTGCATGGCAATAGGTCCTTGTCTTAGGAGATCTCCTCTGCCTCGGTTGATTTCTTGTTTGGTACCTTCAAAATAACCCCTCTGTGTGCAGACCCTGTGCTTTAGGGTGGTCTTATGTTCTAGAATTTCTGCCTTCTATAGCAGTAGATATGTCTGGAATAACATTGGCTTTCAACAACTGTAGATGTCCTCTTTTGGCAATAAAACACTGAATCCCATCAATGAAAATCTCTCTATTTTTTCTTGTCTTTTGTCTCATTGCTGAAGGAGGCCTTTAAGGCAATTGTAACTGCTATGATTATTGAGATAAAGGTTCCATGTTAACATATAGAGGTTGCACACACTTAAACGGGACATGTAGAAAGCAACTCCTGAAGACATGTCAACTATTGTAAGGATAATAACTTGTCTGTATTGTTTATTTTCTCTCTGTTTGTGCTAAATGTTTAATTTAGATGGTACTATGTATGTTAATCATTGAAAGGACTTACAATCACTTTTGTGTTGCTTTTTTACCATTAAAAAAAAAAATCAATTGTTTTGTAGCTGATTGAACAGTCTAAACGTAAAGGAGAGCAAGAACTAATACATAAATGTGAGAAACTGATGGTGGAATTAGACAAGCTGACACGTTCTGTGACAGAGTTCGAAGAATACTCAGAACTGGATTGCATGCAACAGGTCTGATTAACATTTAGTATAAAATGGGTAGAAATGTTTTGTGTGTTTAATACACAAGGGTCATGGAAGAAACTTAGAATTAAAAGTAATCAGTTATTTTACCAAATGTCAACTAAAATATTTATTATCCTCTTGCCACAATGAACAAACTCTTAAAATGACCCCTGCCCACCCCCCCTTTTTGTTTTACATTGGCAATAACATTTGACTTAAAGGAAAGTTTACTATAAAGTTGTGTTTAAATTAGCTGAAAGGTAATCCCAGCAAGGACTGAGATATTACAGATGTATAAAGTGAATGATTTTTTTTGCTCTGGTTTATATAAAGCATGGAATTCGGGCCCCAGTGACATTATTTGCAAATAACTTCGGTGGAATCAGAATTTCCTTCCCTGTTTTTGGTATATTGAGGAAGTGAAGGAAAAAAAAGCAGCTTAGAAAGAGTGATTGGTAGCAATTTGATTTTTTTTTTTTTAATTTTTTTTTTCTATGAACCTCAAAACTTCTTTTTTCTGCTAATGAAGTGCAGACCACTGGCTCCAAAACTTCGCAAATTTCTAGAAGTATTTTATAATCGCCAGAGCATGTCTTGCACTTTAATTGTGCTTAGTAATTTTGTTTTTTAAAAACAAAACACTTCAAAGCACAAAACAGAAATCCTAAGCTAATAAATCCCAGTTGCCCTTATCAGGTACATAAGAATGTGTATGCCTGCCTCCTGGAACAGTGAATTTTAAAGCTCAAACATTTTGAGAGGTTTTATAGTCTTAAATTCAGTAATGATAAAACCAACTTTATTTTTCGTAGTGTTAATCTGGGTTCTTCACAGTTTATCTACTCAAGGATAAGAAGATGAGTTTTTAACTCATGTTTTCTAAAATATTAATAAATACGAAGGCTTATTATATTTTGATATCTTATTTTGATAGCTGTTCAAAGCATAACTTAGTTATCTCTCAAGACATACAATTATTTTATTTCAGTATGTGGCTGACCTTAGGGCTTTACAGAAACGCATACAGGAGGCTGATGAAACAGTAGTTCTTATTAATAAAGAAGAGACTCTGCTCGAGTGGAAACTGAGTGACTTCCCACTCCTCAACAACTTAAAAGTTGAGATTGAACCATATCAGAAACTCTTTCATCTTATACTGAAATGGCAACGAGCAGAAAAAAGGTAATTCAGCTCGTGAAGCTAAATGGTGAAGGGTGGGAAAAATGCTCATGCTGGTTTTGTTCATGTCAGATGTAGAATATGGATTTGTTTTCTTATAAACATTTATTTGTTATTAGCAATCCAAGTATAATAGTAATATAACTTATATATCAGGGTTGTTATTTTTAATTCAGCTTGAAAAAATGTCTGTTTATTTTTTTTTTTTTAATGTAATGCAAAGGAGTATATCGCATATTGGGTTCTAATTGTATTGGTCATGCTGGTGAAGCCTATAATAAGACAAACTCTGTGAAAGAAATGTATTAGGAAGAAAAAATTTGGTTAGCAATGAGCCATTTTGTATACCAGAAAAGAAAGAAGTTCAATTAGAAAGTTCACAATCTGTGTGTAATGAAAACCATTTTTAACCTCATGGCTGTCCAAAATGCGTTGTAGACATGCTCAAATGATTACATTGCTATCTGGTGGCTAGATCCTATCACAAAAACTGTAGTATGTCTGAGTCTAAATTAAGTGAGATTGTTTACCAGTTCCTGCACTCTTTGGAAGGTATAACGTGATATGGCTAGAAAGTATGGATTTTTTTGAAAATACAAAAGTCTAGTATATTTTGATGTCATATGTTGATCTCTATCCAGAGCTTAACTTAAATATTTCTCAATCCATGCAATTACTTGGTTTCAGTATGTGACTGACTTGAGAGAATTACACAAATACACAGAAGAGTGTGATCAAGTCACCTTTAGTTGTGCATTAGCATTTTACATAGAATGACAATAACTGGAAACAAGAGCTTTGCTCTAATTTAAATAACTATTAATCTATGTCTTGTTTGTGTTGCAAAACAAAGTGTTAATTACTTGTGGACTATTTGTTATTCTGTTTTCCAACTTTGTGGTTTTTCTCAGATGGATGGATGGTACCTTTTTGGAACTAAATGGGGAAAGCATGGAGGCTGAGGTTGATGAGTTTTTTAGAGAGATACACAAAGTGTCAAGACTCTTCCAACAAAAGCAGAAGAAAATTCAACAGGAGTGGAAAAAGACATCACAACACAGAACTGTAGAAGAGAAGACAGAAGAAGAAACAAAAGCAAATCCAACTCTTACAATGTGTTCTTCAGTTCTGGAGCAGATTAAAGACTTTAAGGTAAGAAAAGGTGAGGGATATTAATATTTGATGCTGAGGGACAAATGCTAAATTCAGCACTCTATAGGTAGATGATGCAGTGTCAGAGACTCCTATTATTACAGAGAGAGAGAGAGAGCTCTGAATACCATTTCCAGATTGTACCATCCCATTGATTTTAATAAAACTGGATTTTGGATATCTTTGTAGTTTTAGGAATGTGAATTGTTAAAGAGTAGACGCATACAGGAGAAAAGTAATTTTTGGATGCAGAGAAACATTTAAGGATGTAATTGGGAATTTTGAAATGGGACTATATGTGATGTTAATGGAAGCCCAATTTAACATAATATAGCTGAAAAATTGTTCCTTTTCTCTTTTCTGCTAAGATTCTGCTTAGTAGTTTTATATTTCTTCTTCAGTAATTTACTATAATTATTTAGAAATGGAATGGGTGACTGAATGGATCCATCTGCACTTTTCAGAAAAGATTTTCATGTCATCAGCTACTGCAGCAGAATTTTAAATGCACATCAAAGATGATTAAGAAGTTAAGAAATAATGCACATCACAATTTTTACCTTGTAAATGTTTTTCCTCAATTAGGAGAATATTCCCACTGTGACTATCTTTTGTAACCCTGGCATGAGAACTCGTCATTGGCAGCAGATGTCAAATATAGTAGGATATGATTTAACACCAGACTCTGGAACTACCCTGAGAAAAATTTTGAAGCAGAATCTAGCCCCTTATTTGGAGGAGTTTGAAGCTGTAAGTGTAGGTGCAAGCAAGGTAAGCATAGAGATTTGATAGTGACAAATATAGCATCAGGTCTCATAGTGATGGCTTTTATGGCTTACTAGAATTTTTTCTCTTTGCCCTTATGCAACAAAAGAGGTTTATTGAGACTTTGGCCCGTTAGATGGTAATAGTGAGTGTGTAAACATTTTTATCTCATGTTGCATCATTAATATTTCCCTAGTGTACTGCTTTCTGTGTACTAGAAAATTATATACTAAGAAGTTAATTTATGCTGTTTGAGCAAAATAGCTTATTCAGCTAGATAAGCTCATATATTGAATTAGTGAGCTGGAAAAAAAATAATGCAATGACTAAAATAAACTATTTTCTTTTTAACTGTAGGAATTTTCCTTAGAGAAAGCAATGCATGCCATGATGGAAACCTGGGATTCAATTTCCTTCAATACAAGTGTGTATCATGAGACTGGTACTTATATTCTGTCTGCAGTGGATGACATTCAATCTGTTCTCGATGATCAGATTACGAAAACTCAGACAATGAGAGGATCACCTTTCATTAAACCGTTTGATAAAGAAATCAGGGTACGATGAGTACTTTTATTTTTTTTTTTAAACCATTTTTATTTGCAGGGTAACTATATTGTAGGAGTATGCCAATTGTATTACAGCTTTATTGTTTGACTTGCTAATGAAATGCTTTCATTGATTTTTTTCAGCAAGATTCTTTTGAGTTCACGTAAGTCCTACTTACATTATTTCTGTGTTGGAATTCCCTCTTCCATTCAGATTCAAGTGCAACTAAGAGAATGTGATTATTTTTTAGCATATTTTGCAAAATCACTATTTCCATTAGTGTCTTTAACTTTGCTGCTTAATAACTGGGAATTATGTTTTGATTATTTTTAATAATCCTTGAGTTTTGGACTTAAATTTTGAACTATAGTGTTTTCATCTGGGTAAGGAAACCTCTTGAGGGCTGGTAGAAGGTTTTTTAATCAGGCCTCAGAACAATGATGGGATCGCTTTACACCTGCTTTTGTATTTTCAGGGCTAGAGTAGTCTTTGTGGTGCTAACACCATGACTACTGACAGGAGAAAAGCTGGTGAAATTGCTTTGCAGTTACTCTCCCTAGTTTTTTGTTGGTTTATGTAGGAAATCTTCAGGTTCAAGCAGGCTCAGTGGTCATAGGTAGTATTTACCCTTTACGGGCAACCTCTCCAGCCTCTTCCGGAGGTATCTCCTATTGTTCACATTAGGGGCAGAATGCTGGACTGGCTGGATCTCTCCTGTGATCTAGTGTGGCCTTTCTGATATTCTTGTGTCCCTGCTGTAATTCAGCTGCAAACCAAGAGCTCCTTGCTGCGGGGAGATAAAACAGCACTTGTCACTGCTAGCTTCCTGGGTATTACTTAACCATTAAGTTGTTAAAAGATCATAGCACTGAAGTGATAAACTGCATTTTGCAAAATTCATTTCCGGGTAAGTTAAACTTTCTGAACTCCTTTGGCCATCTGTATACATGGAAAAACCTAAATACTCCTAAATATTTTTCTTTTGTTTTGTTCACTGCTAGACATTTTTATTTTCTCCTTGGGAACTAGAGTACCACAGTGTCTACCTTTCCTGTATTTATTCTCTCTAACATTATTTGTTTGGAAATACTAAGGTAACGTTCTTTAAATGTTTATTAAGGAATGGGAAAATCACTTAATTCAAATTCAGGAGATTATTGATGAATGGCTGAAAGTGCAAGCACAGTGGCTTTATTTGGAACCCATTTTTTCTTCTGAGGATATTATGCGACAGATGCCAGAAGAGGGGCGTCTCTTTCAGACTGTGGATAGATACTGGAGGGATATTATGAAGTATTGTGCCAAAGACCCAAAGGTAAGGAAAATATGCAGTACTAAAAGGAAACAGTAGCTTCTCTCGGGTTTTTTTTTTGTCAATGCTTTTGTTTTCAGAATACATGCAATGAACTACTACATCAGTTGCCTAGGCTTTCTAGGAACAAAGCCATGTTGTACATTATTTGAATAACTTCTGCTGTTTGAAGTATCTTATTTATAACCTACAGTTTGCGTGTGTTTGTTGTTGCTGTTACAGGTTCTTGTTGCTACTTCCTTGATAGGATTACTGGAGAAGCTTCAGAACTGCAATGAGCTTCTTGACAAAATCATGAAAGGGCTTAATGCTTATCTTGAGAAAAAACGTCTCTTCTTTCCCCGGTATCGTGAGTTTTGACTATTTAGAAAACAAAGATTCTGGATGTTTATTTTGTTGTGAATAAGGTCAGCCTTTAAAGTAGCTTGATAATACAGTTGGCTTTTTTCTTTTTTCAATTTTTTTTTTAGCTTCTTTTTCTTGTCTAATGATGAAATGTTGGAGATCCTGTCGGAGACTAAGGATCCTCTCAGAGTTCAGCCTCACTTGAAGAAGTGTTTTGAAGGCATTGCTAAGCTACATTTCCTTCCCAATTTGGATATTAAAGCAATGTATAGTTCTGAAGGCGAGCATGTAGACCTGATTTCAACCATTTCTACTGCTGAAGCTCGAGGTGCAGTGGAGAAGTGGTTAATTCAAGTAGAAGATATTATGCTGAAGAGTATACGTGATGTTATCGCTAGATCAAGAATGGTATGGGGTTTGTAACAATTTAGTAACTGTGGCACAAATAGACCTTTCTTTATTTTAAGACTCTCTCTTGGCTTCCTAAAATTTTTCCGGAACACAAGAGTTGATGAAGTTATGGGGCCAGGATCAAGTTAACATGACTTGTATTTATAGGCTGGTGATGTAAGTAAGAGTTTAGTTTGAATAAGAATCAAGTCGTTTTCCTGTAACACTGGATATAAATTCTTTTAAAAGCTTGGCAGCAATACTGTGTTTATAGGATATATTACCTGATGTAAATAAATTATTAAGGGTTTTTTATTTAATTACAAGTTAGAAATGCAACACTTGTAATATGTTTGCTCCCTCCTGAAAGAAAATCATTAGCCAGAAAATGTTTCTTTGTATGAAGTTAGCAAGTTGTGAATATTTATATAATATGGAAAGATAACTGCAAGAATCTTTAAAATTATTTGATAACAAATTGTAAATCTAAGGGAAAAAGAGCATTTAAAAGTTCATTTGGACTTTGAAAATAGAAAAATAATAATTTTTTAGCAAAGAATATTAATAGGATGACATTATATGCTTCTGTATTACATTATGATATATATGCACTGACACTGTATTTATATACTGTATTTAACTCTTTCAGGCATATCTAGAGACTGAAAGAAAAAGATGGGTTCTGGAGTGGCCTGGACAGGTAGTATTGTGTGTGTCTCAAATGTTCTGGACAAGTGAGGTACATGAAGTTCTTTGCAGTGGACCAGAGGTACTTTGTAATGCATAATCTTTTTTAAAAAATCTTTATTAATTTTTCATTTCAGCTAATGTATTTTGCTTAACCAAATATTTTTCTACAATCAAAATAAAATTTGAAAAAGGATCAGCATATGGGTTTTGATATACATGAATTTATATACAGTGATTTATACCTTTGATTCAGGTACTTGAATATTCTTGTTTAGAGCAAGCATAGATTAAAATGTAGCTTTGCAACATAAATGCGTAACTGTGAATGAGAGAGAAGCTGATGCAAAAACATCACAATGTGAAAGAATGGCTTAATAAGCAATCTCCATTACGATATTTAGTCAACATGAAGAAGTCTGGAACGCTTGAAACTGTCATAGAATCAGTTTCATAATTACCTTTTTTGTCCTAGGGTTTAAAGGATTATTATGATACACTTCAGCTTCAACTTAATGATATTGTAGAGCTGGTAAGAGGAAAACTGTCGAAGCAAACAAGGACTACGCTGGGTGCCTTGGTTACTATTGATGTTCATGCTAGAGACGTCCTCATGGAAATGATTGAAAGTGGTAATTACCTTTTAAAACATTTTTCTTCACATGTGGCTTAATACATAGTTAATTAAAAATAGTAAACCAATCTGCCTAAAACACAACAGTATTAAGATATATATGTGAGTATTTGGACGTGAGCATCAACGTTAATAATTTCAAAGCTGTTTTAAATTTAAACCTAATAGAAAATCCAGTTATCTAAAACATCTCTTATGATTACTTTCAATTCTGTGTTTATCAGGTGTGCAGAGTGAAACAGACTTTCAGTGGCTTGCACAACTGCGGTATTATTGGGAATTTGAGAACGTTCGTGTCTGCATCATTAATTGCAATGTAAAATATGCCTATGAATACCTTGGAAACTCACCACGCCTTGTCATTACTCCTCTTACAGACAGGTGTTACCGCACCTTGGTATGATGTTCCACCAGTGCTACTAAATACTGTATTTACTGTAGTATAGTATTTCTTACATTGTTCATTACAGCCATACTTTTAGGGCTTGCAGTTGCTGTCAGACTCTGGTATTTCTGTTAAAAAGCAGTTTTCAAAGATTGTAATTTCTATAGAATACTGAACATGAAACTGACTTCTAACAACACATCTGGACAGCCCACCAACATGACTGAAACATTAGTGGATTGTTCTGTTGTGGATGTGTTTTTTAAAATACAAACAGAAAAAATGCCCAATGTTTTTATTGCTGTCTAGATTACGAGAACACAAAATCCTTTTCTGATGTTCTGTGGTTACTAAATAAAATGGAGAAGGATCCACTTGTGATCGTATTGTTCCTAAGACTAGTACAACAGTTTGGCACCTTTTTAGTATCCCTGTTCTTGTTAGAGGTGTTTATTATTATACTGGTCTGTCCTCAACTAACCTAACAACTGAAAGTTACCAAAGTCGTCTCAGATACGGCTTTTCTGACTATCATTTACTGCAGTTTATTTGGCTGGAGTATGGTTTCAAGTTTTACTAGGCACCCATCCTCCTTTTATAAGATGGTAATTTTCATGCTGTGGAGACCCCGTAGGGTTTAAGAAAGAAAAGGTCTGAAAAGACCTGACTGATGCATCTGAAGATTTTTTTTTGCCCTCTTCATAGCTTCAATTTTTATGGTATGGTTCTAGCTGATGCTTGCTACCTATTTGTCAAAACATCAAGGTACATTGGTGTGAGAGGGCGATACAGCTGGTAGTCTGTTTCTTTTTTAAGCTCACAGACCTTGAATCTTGGAGCAAAGCAATGGGAATCCTGGTACCCTGGCAAATGCAAGTCTCATCCTTTGCCCACAAAGGTCTTAATAGAGTATTCCCAGTGCTTGTCAATATAGATGTGACCCTGTAACTGTGGATTGGAAGCCAAATACATCTGAGTTCCTGTTTAGAGTCTGCAACTTTATTTTTTTCTGTCGGATTTTCCTCCTACTTCAACGGAATATAGGAGAGAATATGGAATGGTCAATGGGATACACATGCAACAAATGGGGACAGTGCGGGAAACAAAAAAGGAAAGAGGAAAAAAGCATATTGAAGGAGAAGCAGAGATAGAAAAGAGTAGCAACCAAGTAATTGCATCAAATTTAATTTCAAAGATGTATCTAAGCAAGAACTGAAAGATTGGGTCCAATAAAGTTTGAGTAACTAATCATGGTCATGATGATAATAAAACTGAACTCTCTGTTCTGGTCAAAATTCAATTCTCTTGTATATAGTTCCAAGCTGTAAGTAAATTTCAGATTTTTTTAAATTAGTATAACCATACTTTTTATGTTAGTTTTGTACATTCATTGTATCTAATCAATTTAATTTAACATTTTCATTCAGAATAATTTCATATGAATGAAGTACTAATAATTTCCATAAATTATTTCTGTTTCTTAGATTGGAGCCTTTTATTTAAACCTCGGTGGTGCCCCAGAGGGTCCAGCAGGGACAGGTAAAACAGAGACCACCAAAGATTTGGCTAAAGCTCTTGCTGTTCAGTGTGTTGTCTTCAACTGCTCTGATGGCCTCGATTACCTGGCAATGGGAAAGGTAACTAGAAAATAAACGTTAGGCTTTGTATTTTATTTTTAGGATGAAAATTGTAGGGTGCCTACTTTGCAGAGACACTTAAATAAAAGTGTCACCTGTGGTCTGCTACCCTTGGACGCTATATACTGGTCTCTACATATGTTTAATTTTTTATGCTTTACAAAATCCTATTAAGTCACTAATTAAAACATGTAAAGAAACAAGAGTTCGCAGGATCAGGATCTTCTGATTTAGCTTTCTTTAGAATCAAGAAAAGACTTTGTTCTTCAGTACATCACTGATCTTTGCTCGAAACAGGCTTAGATATTATTGTCATAATTGTATCTTTCATGTAATTAAACTTCTGACATGATACTCTTAGTTTCTTTTGAATCTTCTAAGATTCTGTTAGCAATATTATTGCAATCTTTCTTCATTTGCAGTTTTTCAAGGGTTTGGCTTCATCAGGTGCATGGGCGTGTTTCGATGAATTCAATCGCATTGAACTGGAAGTACTGTCTGTTGTGGCACAGCAGATCCTTTGCATTCAGAGAGCCATACACATAAAGCTAGAAACATTTATTTTTGAAGGAACTGAACTGAAGCTTAACCCCAACTGTTTTGTAGCTATTACTATGAATCCAGGTTACGCAGGACGTTCTGAACTTCCAGATAATCTGAAGGTAAAATAATAAAATACATGCTTCCGCTTAAGAATGAATTTTCTGAAAAAGTTGAGGGATATGTGTATTGCTGGTATTAATTCAGACTGTACCATCTTGAATATAAACATACTTGTTAAGCGATTTACACATATTAAGCCTCTTCCCCCCCCCCGCTTTGGTTTTTTTGAAGGAATTTGAAATATTTTTCTTTTCTTTTTTTTCTTTTCTTGAAATATATTTATTTTATAAACTGTTAGTGTTTTTCATAATTAGTTTTCCAGGCCAAAGGCTGCAATGCTGTAGCAAGTAAACTGGCAAGTGTCAGGCTGTGAGTAGATTATAAGATTTGGATGCTAACTTTAAGATGGAAGGGTATGTTGGAAAAAATGCTTTAAGAAAGTATTTTTACATTGCGTTTATTGTAGTCTTATTTAAAAGAAATGTTAGCAAACTACACTTAATCATGTAATGAATTTGCTTAGGTTACCTGATTAAATAAAGTCTTTGAGATGATTGTTTTGACTAGGTTAGCTGTTTCATTGAGGAGGCTTGGCTTTAGCATAATCTGGAGCCTTTTGGAACAGCATCTCTTCCTTAAGACTCAACGTGGCACAGAGCAACTGGGCCAGAGCAAGTTGCCTCAGTGGGAACTTTACTGTGGATGCTAACTTAAAGCAGAGTTAATACAGCATGAAGAGTATACCAACTGCAGATTACTTGAAGAAAGGAAGTGCATTCTCTCACCTGCCGTGTACACCACCTTCCTTCACTTACTGCTGTGTTGGATGTATCAGTGTAAGGGGCAAACTGCATTCTTGAGACAGTGATAGGGGAAAAGAGCTGGGAGAGACAGTATCTTTTCTACACCAGATTGTACATTGAGATAGATCTTGATGGCAGCTTACTTACATTAGCTTCCTAGTGAGTCATAAGTTGCAAACATTGATAATTCTTCTATTTCATTGGCTCCCAAATGTTCTGCAGGCCACTGCTTTCCAGTGTTACTGTTTTAAATGATCTACAGCTTACCTAATCATATTAAGCGGTACTTAATTTAAAATGCTGTTACTATTTTCAGTTAGAAATGCTGTGATGGGATGAATACTGATCCATCACCTACAAAGTTCTGAATTACTTTCCATTCCTCAATTAATTATTTAAAGATACTTCTCTGAATATGTATTTCAGGTTCTTTTCCGAACAGTAGCCATGATGGTTCCTAACTATGCTCTGATAGCAGAAATTTCGCTCTATTCATACGGATTTTTGAATGCTAAGTCACTGTCAGTGAAGATAGTAATGACCTACAGGCTTTGTTCAGAACAGCTTTCCTCTCAGTATCACTATGACTATGGTATGCGAGCAGTTAAAGCTGTGTTGGTGGCTGCTGGGAATCTAAAATTGAAATTTCCCACGGAAGATGAAGATATATTGGTGAGTTCCTGTGGGAATAATTCTTAAGAAATTTTACAGATGCACGCAGTTCTGAGTTCTGAAGGCAGTTCCACCACATCCTGTCACATCGCTGGTCCATGTTTCTTAGTTTTCCTATTTGTGAAACGAAGATAGTAAAATACGTGCTGCGCTTTCCAGTGCTATGCTGATGATTGCATAGTTGTGCTTAACTGCTTATCAAAGGCACCATTTAATTAATCTTTATTACGTGTTATGTTATTTTAATTGATGAACAGCTTATTCTGTGTTTCTAATAAGAACAGTAAAATGTATATTTGTTTCCTCTAGCTTCTTAGATCAATTAAGGATGTGAACGAGCCCAAATTTTTGGTGCATGATATACCTCTGTTCATGGGTATAACTAGTGATCTATTTCCTGGAATCAACCTTCCCGATGCAGACTACAATGTAAGTACAGTTGTAACTTTTCCTTGGTTGTAATCATTGTGGGTTGTTTTGTGTTGTTTTGTTTTTAACCAAGTGTAATTAGTACAGTAATTTGTGAGTTATTGCAAGATAAGGAAAATTACTGAATGTTTGAATGAAACTTGGTACCAAAGAAAATTCTTGTATCTGTTCTGAGTATAATTCACATCTGAGTTCCCTTATGTCCAGAAGGGTTGTATAAGGCATCCTACAGATCGGAAATTGATTTGCAGATTTACCAAATTTTAGGGTCTTTTGCTGATTTCTTTCCTAATTTTTGGACATAATTAAGTGAGATTAAGCTTAGTGTTTGTATTTTCTTTTGTTTATAGCAACAATTCAAGTATAGCTCCTTTGTAGGAGGATGGTTGGGAAGGAGATGAGTGAGCATGTTGGAAAGACAAAATGTATTAACTTTTTAAAAATTTCCAGTAAATACTAGAGTGTTGTTAAAAGTGTATTGTTCCAAAGCACACTGTTGGTTCCCTGATGGTGATATGCCTTCTCCTCAAGATAAAAATTGTAATTAACTCCTGTTCTAGCATATGAAGTACAGAAGTGATTTTTTTTTTCCCAGGGATGTTTGCTATATTCTGATTAATAGTATTTCAGTTATTAATTAATCTGAAACCCTTATTCATGAGCATAAACTGTTCTACTGTAGTCCAAGACAATAATTTAAATTGTAGCAATGATAAGATTATGATCTGGTTTGATTTTAGGATTTTCTGGAATGTGCCAGCGAATGTTGCATTCGACATAATGTCCAACCTGTGAAAGCTTTTATAGAGAAAATGATACAGACATATGAAATGATGATTGTTAGACATGGGTAAGATTCCCATTACTGTTTCACAAGCAGTATTTGTTGTAATTTTGGCTTATACTGTAATGGTTATTTATATCAAATATAAAAGATCTTAAAGGTGGCAAAATGTTTCTATTTGTATTGGAACAGTTGGTCACCAATACTGCTTTTACATGTACCAAAATTCTTGTAAATGTGCGTCTGGGGAATTGTACTACTCTTGATGTGAGAAGTAGCCTCACCTGTGTAATGATTTTAGGTGCAGATATGGTGAAGACTTTGGACTGTCAAAGTTTGTCTATATTGAAATACTGCTTATCAGATCTCTGCCATTTTATTCCTAGCTTTTACTACTGAATAGCAACTGTGGAGAAAATATATACAATATGACGTTAGTCATATGATTGTTAATATTCATCTCATTAATTGATCTTTTCAGTGTGACATTGTTATAGTTGCATCCCTCTGCTGGGTGACTAAAAAAGTTTTGAAATGTGGGCGAAGATAGTTGGGGGGGGTTTTTTTGTGTGTGTGTGTGTGTGTAGTACATGTTCCTACTGTTTGTGTTCTTCCAGAACTTTGTTATAAACTCTGTCTAGACTGAAACGAAACTAGAAAGTAATCTGATTCAGCAAATAAATGAGCTAGTGTGGTGGTAAATCTGTGTTTTAGAGGACAACTTGCATACAGTGGCTGTGCAATCAGATTTGTGTGTGCAAATAAACTGGTTTTGACTAAATGATGTTTCCTATATATAAACCAGATTTACTTGTTCTGCTTTTTGAAAATTAGATGAAAAATAGCTTTAAGCATATGAATGGTGCTGTTGGCCTTCATGTGGTCTATAAAAGTCTAAATTGCAAGACAAATTCATTAATAGCATTCTTTTTCCATCTAACAGCTTTATGCTTGTAGGGGAATCTTTCTCTGGGAAGACCAAAGTTCTACATGTGTTGGCAGATACACTGTCTCTTATGAAAGAGCGTGGTTATGGTGATGAAGAAAAAGTAATTTTTAGAACTGTGAATCCAAAATCAATCACTATGGGTCAGCTTTTTGGGCAGTTTGATATGGTATCCCATGAGGTAATGTATGTTTTAAAAATAGCGTATAGTAATTGCCTGCCTTTATCTGTTTCTTCCTCTCACCTGCTGTGGCTTTCATGGGATTTGTGTGAGTGCACTTGTGTAAGTGTGTTCTAACTTCAGGTTAACTCATGGTGTTATTCCACAGTTGTTTTCAGGGGCAGGAAAGACAGTTTACAAGGCTTCTGCTTCTGGTTTTTAAGTCCCAATTCCAGACAGCATTTCTTCATCTGTTCCCTGGACTCCAGGCAGTGTTTATAGGGCTGTGCTATAAATTAAATTACTGTTTGGTTTTAAGAAAAAAGAAGCAAACATACCAGTGTGGGTTCAAGACTAGGAGCTAATAATCTGTCTGTTTTTTCTGCTTTGTAGTGTTTCTAGTACTTTCTTTTTTTTTTTCCTTTTCCTGTATATGTCAGACCTCCATTATTCTGGGTTGTAAACTGTTGAATTCATAATTTTATGATTTTAAACACAGATGAGAACACAATCGTAATTTTAATTTTAACTAATACTTTTATGGCTTGTTTTAAATTAGTGTATAAAAAGATGCAGTACCAAGTGTGTATGCAGTTATGTAGGTTTAAATATGCAAAAAAAAGCAATACCATTCTGAGGGTCATTGTCCTAATGTAGTTGCATCCATGCTAGGAAATCATACCAAATTTAACTGAATTCATTTCTCTGTCTGTTCCTAACCAGTATAATCAAAGTAATGCAGAAACTATCTGGAAAAACTTAAGAACGTAAGGATTGCCAAGTGTGAAACTTAGGTTTGGAGAAGAAACAATATGAAGAAGTGAATGTGAAATAGTCAAACTTAGGGTGACTCTGGGGAGAAACAGATGCAAGACAGAGCAGAAGCACTTCTAGGTTTCTGTAAATTGAATTGCCGGTCTTCTGTTTGTTACAATATTTTTTAAAGTGAAAAAATCACTATTTTAAAATTTGCTGATGTTGCATGACCCTCAGTGAAACTGCAAAGTTATGTTCTGCTCTCTGCAGAACAAGAGAAGAATAATTAAAAGAGAGGAATAATGAAAAGGAAATGCAAGGCTTTCCTGTTACTTGCAGTTTAAATTGAGCTATGTATACTATGTCTTACTTTTCATTCCTACATTCTCCTCCTCTAGTGGACAGATGGTATAATTGCTAATACTTTCAGAGAATTTGCATTATCTGAGACTCCTGAACGCAAATGGGTTATCTTTGATGGCCCAATTGATACTCTGTGGATAGAAAGCATGAACACAGTTCTGGATGACAACAAAAAGGTATCAGTCAGTGGAAATAAATACCTAAATAAAATAATGTGACATTTTGAAAATATTCTTCTGCGTATAAAACCACAAATGCAAATAGCAATGCCTGGCATTTGAAAAGAGCAAGTGCAAGGTGGCTTGGATAACAAGTTGTAAGCTTTTTTTGGTTGGTTTTTTGGTTTTTGGTTTTTTTTAACTTTACTTTATTGGAATCATAATCACTGAATCAACTCATTGCTGTAAGACAGTAAATGTATAGTATTTTCTTAATGTTATATTGTAAGTTTGTAATATAAATAATTGAAATTTAAATTTAAAAAAATACATTTAATTATATTTAATGTAAATCCCACAGTTTCAAAACTTGCACAAACTTAGACACTTCGTTTAAAGACAATCTCAAGACACAAAGGGTTGTATTTTCAAAATTAATGACTTCTGAATTCAAAGTTGTAACCATACAGCACTTTTGAAAATGGGCCTTAGGAATCTCAAAGTGAATATAAAAATTAGAGATAACATTTTAAATTTAAGTTCTGGATGATAGTGTGTCAAAATACTCAAACTGGTCTTATATCTTAATAAGTAAGAATAGTGGGTCTCCAGCTGGAATGCTTCAGTATTAGCAACAATAGCAGCAGATATCCTTTCTCCTTTCTGCTTGCTGTCTTTTCTTTATCCTGTCGTACGCAAGATTGGTAGTTACTTGTAAGGAACCTACTGGTAGGATAATGTGGAGTACTATGGTTTAAGTGAAGAATTTAGCTAAAGATTGAAAAAAAGTGGTTAAACATTTTACGTGGTTGACTTTGCCTTTGGTTATACTTGGTTTTGCTGATTTTCATATAGAACTCTCCTATGATAGGAAGTGTAATTTGCAACTAATTTTTTTTTCTAATCTTGCTTGTGAATTTTTTTTTTATTATTAAAGCTTTGTTTGATGAGTGGGGAAATCATCCAAATGTCCCTTCAGATGAATCTTATTTTTGAAACAATGGATCTTTCCCAGGCATCAGTAAGTTTTGTATTTAATGAAAATATAAACCAAAGTTCAATATATTAAATGTGTAATAAAATGAGTTTACAATTTTTCCTTAGCCTGCTACAGTCAGTCGTTGTGGCATGATTTATTTGGAACCTTCTCAACTGGGCTGGAGGCCACTTGTTACCTCTTGGTTGAGTAAACTGCCTGAACCTCTTAACTTAAAGGGACATCAAGATCTTCTGCAGGGACTTTTTGATTGGTTAATACCACCAGCATTAAGATTCCATCAGAAACAGTGCAAGGTATTTTTTGCCATTTTTTCCTGCAGTAGCTAGGTGGCCATTTCCATTTTGTTACCCTTGGTAGGGAGGGACTATTCTCTCATGACAAGCACAATTAGAATGAATATGCAGCAGCCTCCTGTTGTTTTGAGAAGGGCAACTCTTGGGTCCAGTTTGGAAAATTAAAATGAGAATGTTCAGTAAGGCAGAATTGTATTGTAAGTTGATCATAGTTTTCATCTTGTTCTTTTCAAAAGTAAAGTAAGTATTTAAAGCACTGAGTGGAAAGTCTTCCCAAGAGAATTTTGTACATATATTTTTTTCTTTAAAGATGTCATGTAGAATTTTTAAGTGTTAGGGGAAACGTACATGTAGTTCCTTGCAAACTCTGTGTGATATAGTGCGTAGGCTTTTGCTCATGTATTGCTGTAGCTACTTCTGTGGAGGTTTTTGTTTTAAGATGTATGATTGTAGTGGTCATATGATAGCCATGAACATGGTTAACAAGCTAAATGTCTTGATGTTTCAAGGATAGAGGAGGGCAAATGAGCTTTTGAATAAAAGTCAGTGTAAACCTTGCCTTCAAATATTTGTTCAGAGTTAGCTAATTGTCTAATTATTTTAGTATTTTAGCTCCAAAAGATAAACTAACTGAACAGGTGAAGTATAATACTCATCCTTTTGTATCTCTCAGGAACTGGTACCTACAAGCAATACCAATGTTGTAGTAGCTCTTACACGGCTTTTTGAAATGTTGATTTGTCAAACTGTGCAAGAAGATCCCACCAACAGAAACATCCGTGCATGGATTATGGTTGGTTTTTTCAGCCTGTAGAAAAATGTATATCTGTTTCTGCATATGCCGGTGTCCGGTCTTCAAAAATAATTGGACTAACCAAAACAACTTTAATTTCATATGAGATGTGTGAAACAATTTGCTACCTCCTTGCTCCCTCCCCGCTAACTTTGGAGATGCCCAGATGAGACACAAGTCTTACAAATAACAAATATGATTAAATATTTTACTATTTTTCCAGTTAACTGGGATAAATAGTATTTTTGTTAAATGTGCTTTTTAACTAAGCAAGTAATTAGCTAAAGCAAAGTGTCTTGTTTCCCTTAAAGGAAATAAGTGTTCATGTAATACTGATTGGCTTGTTTAAGCAAAATTTCCTTGAGAAGAGTGTTTTCTGAGAGTTGTATTAGTTGGACTCTCTGTCTGACCTTATATGACTGTTCTTATGAAAAACTGAAGAAAACAATGTAAAAGTATTTATTTAAAATTGAATTAGAAAATTCCTAGATCCTGGTTTGCGATTAGAAAATCCTGAGACCACATGATTGAACTCTTCTCAGGCTTTGTCATGTGACATAATGCTTTAGTCAGTGGCCTTTATTTTTTGTCATATATATATATCCTTGAATAAGGTTTTTTGCTCTGTCTTTAATCGGATTTCTAAATCTCTTTAGACCAGAGCTATTCAAGGGTAACTTCTAACACCTATCTGCTTAACTGTATTTTTCAGAATTATATTTGTTAATTAGACTGTACAAGGTTCATATAATACGTCAACTTTTTAGACAGTTGCTTCTCTTTTTGCCCTTGCAGGGTTGCTTTGCTTTTGCCACCATCTGGTCCATTGGTGGAACTTGTGATGGTGACAGCAGGATAATTTTTGATAATTTCTTGAGGGAGACTTTGGCTGGGAAATCTGGAATAAATCCTTTACCAACGAGTGTGGGAAAATGGGAGTGTCCCTTTGAAGAGCAAGGCTTGGTCTATGACTACATGTATGAGGTATGATTGATTGCTTCTGCATTGACTGAAGTAGATTCTTACAGTCTGAATGGAAGGAAGATACAGCTAGGTGGATATTTTAACTTTACAAAGCCTGTTGGATGTTGTAGAGTGTTGGGGTTGGATTATGCCCCACAGTGTATTTTTCATTTATTTTTCTTTTTTGAATACTAATGTGCTGACCAAATTTTTTTAGAAAATACCAGGAGGTACACATCAGTTATATTTATAATGTTGCCACATTATAGTTATTCTGTAGCTAACGTTAAGCTGACTTACTCAAGTTTGGTTTCGTATAGAAGGAAAGAAGTGGACTGTCTTAGAAGGAAAGCAGGTTATTGAGCCCTGCTTTTATAAGTTTGCTTATATTACAATTTTTTATAGTATCCATTAGAAATGTTAGATAATAATTACACTTTTTAATTTTTGTATATGTTCTTCTGTTGGGTTTTTGTATGATTTTGTTTGTTTGATTTGGATGAACAAAATCTTTAAGGAAAGAAAGGAGTCTAAGCTTAGGTATGTATTTTAACACTTTATTAGTGAGATAAAGCAAACTAAATATATAAACTTCTGAAACATTTAATATTAATTAATTTATTAAAATTCATTATTTTCATTTTTCGCAAGTGAAGTGGTAGAGAAAACCTTCCATATTTATAGAAGTAACATCATTCTATTTTACATCTGTATTTCTTCCTAGCTGAAAGGCAGAGGATGTTGGGTTCATTGGAATGGATTTATTAAAAATATTAATTACAGTGATAAAAATGTGAAGATTCAAGATATTATAGTCCCAACTATGGATACAGTCCGATATACCTATTTGATAGAACTATTCATTACCCATGGAAAGTAAGTTATGTCACTTCGGTGCAAACTTCTGAAATATTGGTCATAGGTAGAAATATCTCTTATTCTTTCCATTGATTTATCAAGCCCTCAAAGTTTATTTGGCCTGTTAAAAATAGACATTTACTACAAACAATACAATTTGTTGCCTTAAATTCAGTTTTTGGGGTTTTTTTATGAAGCCTTATTATAATCCAGTTTTAGTATGTTCGTTTTGATGATGCTGTTATGACAGCCCAAAGAGTTTTTGTACCCTCTTTCTTTTTTGGTAATGAAATTTTTTTTTTTTTCCTTTGATTAGTCATTTCAAAATCAGTTATGTTAGCTATGGTCAGATCATATAAGAGAATGAAATATAAAACAGCCTCAGGTTAAATTTCAAGGCTGAAAGTTTTATGAAATTTAAACTGCTGCAAGACCTCTCAGGAGAAATTTAACTCCCATGTACGTTCATACATACTCCAAAGCCAGCAGAATGAGGGAATGAGAAATGTCTCTTTCTCTTTGTCCCCTTGTTGGTGGGAGCAAACTAAAATTATGAGAGGGTTATATGAATATGTTAAAACATTTTAGCTTCTTAATGTTTTTAGAGATAGAACAAGCAGGGCAAGTTAGTAAAACCTTTGACCTCTAACTGCAATTAGTTTATAGTTTGTTAGATTTCTGCAGTCTGTATGCTTTATTACTTTCTTTGTGAAGACCACTGCTTTTAGTGGGACCAACAGGTACTGGGAAATCTGTGTATGTCAAGGACAAGTTAATGAACAACTTGGAAAAGGAGCGCTACTTTCCCTTCTTCATTAATTTTTCAGCTCGAACCAGTGCCAATCAGACCCAGGTTAGTAGAACAGATAATTTACGTTTCAAAAAGATAACATATATGAATATTTAATCTATGTTTTGAATATTCCTGTCTGCATTATAGAACATTATTATGGCCAGGCTGGACAAGAGGCGCAAAGGAGTCTTTGGCCCTCCAATGGGAAAAAAGTGCATTATTTTTGTAGATGATATGAATATGCCTGCTTTGGAGAAGTATGGTGCACAGCCTCCTATAGAACTTTTAAGACAGTTCTTTGACCATGGATTTTGGTAATTATTTGAAATACAATTGAAACCTTTTTGTTGCTGCATTTCCTGTTATATTTATTTAATCACTTGAATTTTACTTTCAAAACCTTTTTAAAGTGCTTTGTAAATGTTAAGATAGCTTTGGTTTATATGAAAATATATTATTTAAAGTTGAAGCAATTTCTGTGTTGCTCTTTAAGTGGCTTTTCAATTTAGGAAATTGATCATCAGATTCGTTTTGGGTTTTTTAGAAGGTTTTATTGCTGAACTTCAGCAGTATTTGTAGAATAAATAAAATCATTCTTTTACACCTGGATTTTTTTATGTTTGTGTTTTTCATTGGTTTTATTTTTCCTTTCTCTTCCTCCTCAGAGTTTCTTCCTTTCTCTTCCTCCTTAGAGTAAAGTGGCAAGTTTGTATCTACATATATAGAGAGAGAGAGATATAAAAGTTTTATATATGCAATTATATAAAACTTTTGATTTTACTCATTGTATTGGTTTTTACTGTCATCCAAGATCACTTTTTTTTTTTTTTAAAACAACATTTCAAAATAATTTTTTAAAATAACAATGAAATCAGATCCGGAAATAGGCATTAAGAAGAACAAGCTAAAGGTCTTCCCTGCTTTTGAGGTTTTTGGCTCTGCTTAGATTGGAAGACTGTAACAGGTGGTCTCCAGAGGTCCATTCCAGCCTGAATTATTCTGTGATTCCAGGCACTTCTCAAATACTGTTTCCTTTTGTGATTCCAGGCTCAAATATCTGCTGCTCTTGCATAGAGATAATATATCTTGCCACATTACAGTTTCAAATACTTATCTCAAAATTTCGTGTCAGGTTTTATGTAACCCAGTTTAAACAAATAATCTTTCTTTCAGGCCAGCATGATGTGTTGAGATTAACTGGGGCATAGTTATAAGACTAGTTGTTCTTCATTTTGGGGGGGGGGT
>NW_009215716.1:0-250 GCF_000690835.1 Fulmarus glacialis
CACCCTGCCCTCCTGCAACATGAGAGGAGATAACAGGAGGGGATTTAAAAATAAACGAGCAAGCTTTGCTCTCCCCGCCAGCTGTACAGATGGCCGGTTTAGCGCCGCTCCGGCAGAGACGCTTTGGGAAGCTGCAGGAAAACTGGACGTTACAGAAGCGACGCACGCTCCTGAGTGCGTGCAAGTTTGAAACTCAGAGTTACCCATTTTTCACGTTTCTACAAGACCGCATAGAGAGAAGCTAGATAAA
>NW_009215716.1:407-715 GCF_000690835.1 Fulmarus glacialis
TCTCCAAGACACAGATACACGACAACATTTTAAAGTAGTTTTATGTGCTGTGGCATCTTGATAGCAATGCTGTAACAGCTACTAACAACACCTCAGAAGCATTAGTAGAGCTCACCTCACCATCTTGGCACCTACCTCGAAGTGGAAATCGGAATTCAACATTAGTTTGCTACATCTAAAAAACATAAAAATGCAACCAAAAATCTTCTGGAAAACTTCTTTTTTTTCTTTGCAATACAAATGCCTACTATTAAAAATGCCCGGAATAAGAGATAAGAAAAAGCCCTAGAATACACAACTGAATTAAA
>NW_009215716.1:803-14323 GCF_000690835.1 Fulmarus glacialis
TAATTTAAATGAAATAAGGAATATACTACAGGCATATTCCATAACTTCCTTCCCTAATAAGATCTTAAGTGAATACATGCAATAGGATTTGAGAAAGTTAGTTCTTGACAGCTCAGATACCTAGAAATATATTTTCTTGGGAGGCCCAAAATGAAGGTGAACCCCTTTTCATTATAGGCCTGATTTTCAAACTACATTTACCCTCCGTCTCCCCCTAATATTCTATCAGCTATTTCTGCAATTATGATCCAGTTCCACCGCATGCACATTTCTTCTTCCCTCCACCATCCACAGACCTCCATCCCTTCCTCTCCCTTCCCCTAGACAACTGTGTAGGCCTTTGGGCAAGGCAGAGGAGGAATCTGCATTTTATGCACCAAATTTTACGCATTGCCAAGTGAAACATTACGAAGACAATGAGTAAGAAGTTTTCTAATTCCAGACATAGATGAGAATTAACAGATTTCATTTACACACTCAGCTTCAAGGAGAGAATGTGTGCCGTGGTGCATTCTGCCCTGGAATGGTTTGGAAACTTAAGACGACTGATATGACCTCTGATTAGCATACAAGTAGCCTCAAGACTGTTTTATAGTGAAATTAAGCTGACAGTCTGTAGACATGTCATTTCCTGCATCCCTTGGCAATAGAGAGGCATGAATACCAGTAATTGCCTCTACATGTATCACTGTGTAACTGACAAAAATTTAACACATACCTAGAAATGTAATACTCTCATCCTCTTACAGATACCACAGTCTCATTTACCCGGAATGTTTTTCTTCCAAAGTTTCCTAATACTTCCCCCCTACACTAACTGCAGATTATCTAGCTGTTACAGCTGTTTAGATTAAGGTTTGTTGTTTTACAAGGTTTCCTACTCTCCAGTTTTCTGACAACTTCTCATTTCCAAATAAGGAAGGTGAATTATCTTCACAAATCCGAACACATTTTATCCAAGAGCCATCTCATTTGGAAGCAAGTGCACCAGTTTAAAGAAAACAAAAAAAAACAAAACAAAAAAGAGGAAAACCTATGTTGCTGGGAAACAGTGACTAACTGAGCTCCTGTTGTAAACATTAGATAAATATTTTGACATCCAAGGCTTAACAGAAATAGCTTTTATTACAGCTAACAAGGGTACAGGCTATTCAGATGCAGTAAAAATCTCCAAAATCTGAATTCTAAAGGATGACAACATATGAAAACGGTTATTCAAACTACATTCATCAGAAGTTGTACTACTAAGCAATTATTTAGAAAAAAAAGTTAAGCTGTCTCGCAGGTTGCTTTAACAACAGAAATTTAATAAAATTAAGTAAGTGCTAATGATCAAATTCACACTCCAACTCTTTTGGTTTGAGCAATCCTCCACGGTCAACCTGCCCTAATGCTTGCATTAGCTGGAAATGAGAATCAACTCCAGAGCTTCCTTCTAGTCTTAGAAAGCCCTTGTGCTTCATACAGACAAATAAAAGTGGGAAGCACCTGCCTGCTCAAGAGCTGTATCTCGTATGTAACTGCCATGACTAAATGAAATGGTTTTTTGCATACCTGTAGCACCAAGTGGATGTCCCTTTGAAATCAAGCCACCGCTAGGATTAATAACCCATTTTCCTCCGTAAGTGTTGTCTCCTCTGTCAATCAGGTCACATGCTCTTCCTATAAAACAGTATTTATAAAAGAAAAATGTTCCTTTTTTGGTTTTAAATGATTTTTCGATTCTACTGTCACTTACCAAAGATGCTGCATATCAGTCAAAACCTAGGAAATACTACACCACAGATTTTACAAAGAGCAGATAGAAATTAGCCAAACTACATTCGTGAGACTTGCTTATACTACTGGAGAAAGCATAACATGGAAAAGAAGTAAAAGGGCTAGTGTTTGATACAAAAGCTTTTTTAAAATTTGCTGTTTTGTTGATATACAGCATTATGATATAACTGATATAATGAAGCTGTTCATTATTTTATTAATGAAACCGCAGTGATAATTATGTTTTTTGTAGAAGAGGGGTTAGTCGTAATTTGTGACCCCCAGGACATGGAGGTCCTGGTGAACACCAAGTTGAACATGAACCCTTGCCACAAAGAAGGCTAACGGTACCCTGGGCTGCATTAAGACATTAAGATAGTAAATAAAACCACTCGTAAGACTAATGCTTAGAATTGCTTAGCTCTCTAGACTATTAGTTCCCATGCCTTCAGCATACAGTTCTCCCCTTTAACCAGTCCCTTACTCCTTTATTCCTGTACCAGATTCTTCAGCCTACGTTACTAACGTCGAAGTTTAAAAAAGATCTGCCACATTTCCTGCATTTATAACTTACTTCTGCAATTAAATGAGAATAGCAGGTTAGTCTTGCACATCTAAATCCACAATGTGGTTTATGCCATTTCACTAATCTCTATGTCTAATTAGTCTACCGTTCCAAGATAAGTTTCACATACTATTAAGGTGAGACTGACTGAAAGGTGGTGAGAATTGCACTATTAAATTACCATACACAGGACTTATTGGTCAAATAGACAAGTACTATCAGGATTCTTCTGTATCTTTGATTAAAGGAATGAACCTAAAAAGCTTAATGTACCTATTTAAATAATGTCAAACATTTACCATTTTTACTGCAGATACCATAAAAACACAGCAAAGAAGAGAGTAAAAAGCAAGCATTCAAAGGCAAATATTTGAAGACCTACAAACACATAAAAAGTCTTCCTGAAGATCTATGAACAACTCTGTTTCAGTGAGAAAGCTTAGACTTAATACAATACACCATCTAGTGATAGAGTATGATATTTTCTCAAAATTAGTTAAAAACAAATTAGAGAAAGATTACATCAGATGATTACTTATGCAAAGCAAGAATACATTTAGAGTTTAAATATATCAAATACTGAAGTAGCAGTTCAATACATTATTTATTTGAAATAAAACAAAAACCTCTTCAGTAGAAAATTTTAATGGTTTGACTTACATACATAGAACTAAACTCCACTGCCATTTAACCTGTTGTAAATCCACTCACTTCAATGAAATTAAACTAATCTGGACAGATTGTGCATTGTCGTACAGTTGACTTTAGAGGCATGTTCACAACTTGCCAACAACTCTGTATTTTCAAAGGCAAAGATGTTTCAAGATTTTAAAAAAAGTCCTATCAAAAATAAGTAACTTGGTAAGGCCCTCTATAGGTAATTCTTGTCCAATTTTTATCTTCTTAAAAGGAAATACAAAGATGGAGGGAAATCTTGGGGTAGGTAAGTATATAGCCCTGAAAAAGGGGCATAATACTGAGAAAGATCACAAGAGTTCTTAATTTCCTTGCTCTGCATACAGCTAGCCATCCCTGCACAAGCTAGCTGTATGATTTCTCGTAGTTGTCCAAAGACTTTAATTTGCCTTGTATATTTCTTCAGAAATCACAGTAACATGCTCATTTGTTAAACTAATTCTAGAGTTTTCAGGTCTTCCTTATGTTACTACAGTGGTAACTCGCTTTTCCCTCTTATGAGGTTAGCTAATAAGACCTTCAAATATAGAAGATCTGTCCAGTAGACAACTCAAAGTTCTAATTAAATGAACAGATAAGAAGACATTTTTAATGCTTTGCATTTTAATAAAACAATGATCTCCACTGACACTATTACCTTCTGGACAGAGTCCCAGAGCTTCATAGGTAATGAACTCATTAACTGAGAAACAGTCATGAAGTTCAATCACATCAACATCTGTAGGTTTTAGACCTGCTTTTTCAAAACATTTTTCTGCAGCTTTTTTAGTCATATCATAGCCAACCTGCAACAAGAAGAAATTGTATGTTAAAATATCATTAAAGAAACATAGCTAGCAATTTCATTTCTACCCTTAATTTTAAACGTGCTTCTATATATCCTGTGAGTGAAAGTAACCTGTAAGAGGTGGCATTCTAATTTATTTTAATGAATTACATATCACAGCATTTAATATTCATACAGTATGAATTGTATAGAAAGAAATAATACATTCTAAGTCTCACTGTTGGCATGTGGAAACTTTTCTGGGGAATATCCTCTATTTTCTCAACCTTGCTGACAAGCCAAATTGCTCCTTTGCATGACTCAGATCAACAGCCTTGAAACAAATCCTCAAATTGTCTTGCTACCTTTTTCTGTCAGCCATCTGACTAGAACTGTATTTGAAACCCAAACAGAACATGACTAGGGTAGAAACTATCGGGTATTCTAATGGTTTGACGTACATCCAATTATTTTAGTCAATTTGCATTAGGATCCACATTTTGCAGTTCAGGTCTTTCCCTTCATTCTACTTAAGCAAGTAATCATGACTATACCCAACAGGTTATTTCAGCTTCAGTGTTACACAGACATAAGTAAAATTGTTTTAAGTTTCATTACTCTTATAAACAGAAAAACTAAAGAAATGTGTTTCTTGCTGTTCAAATTGTTTAAAAAGTAGCCTTTAAATAATTTGTTAAAAACTGGGGTTTTGATAGCCTGTTTATAAATTTCTTACTGTTATTCCACAACCATACTCCTTGCTTACTCCACCTGCCCAAATGAAATTACTTTTACATTCACCACAAAGTATAATTTGTTTACTTACTGACATGGAAATGTCTACAGTATCATTAGGACTTGCAGGTATTAAAAAAAAACCAAAACAACCCTGAGGAGTATCAGGGAATACAGAATTGTAAACCTACCATCTTCATACAACTGTTTTCTTCAAATGTGCTTGGATAATCAGTAGCCATCACCTGGGCTAGAATTTCCACAGCTTTTAGCTGCAACTTATGCCTTTTCACAAACTCCTCACTAGCCAAAATTGCAGCTGCAGCACCATTTGATGTTGGACTGATTGAAAGAAAAATAATGATGTCATCATTCTAAATTAGTAATTTCAATCTTTCATAGAATTATCTTTTAATATAAACAAAAAAACCTCCAAAAACAACAAATGAAAAACCATTTTCTTTGGCTGACGCCACTGAACCTATAAATGCCAGTGTTTGCTGGACACTTTCAGTAATATTTAGAACAGACCTTTGAAAAGCATGACATCAAAATAGAAACCTATCATTAAGGTTTTTCAATTTAGGAAAAAATCAAAGCTTCTACTTGGCTATAAACATTGTTAAAAACAAGCCTTTCAGGACTGTATAGGAAAGGCTGAAGAGAAGAATTAACACTTAATAGCAACAGATGCACATTGGCAAAAGATACAGAATGACGCAAGAGCCCCGAAGTACAAAATGTGTTTCAGCTTACTGTATTATACTGTGAATAAGTATCTAGATAGTGTTTGGTCAAGACAGAGATTCTACGTTTGTTTTATTTATAAGAAGTTTTACTTAAAATAATCTGTAAATTTTAATTTACATGCAAACAGACTTTTATTTAAATTGGTGTCCTATTTCACAATGCGAAGTCCTCTCCTTACCAACATTGTAAGACAGTCAAGAAATCAAAAATTTTGCGAGAATGCAGAACTTCATCTAAAGTGTACTCCTGTTGGAACTGGGAATACCTAAGAAAAACATACAGATGCCATCTTAGTTTTAGCACAGTCCTTAGCAGTAGACATATCCCATTATTAGGAAGGCGGTTTTACAAAGTATAAAGCACTGGATATAGAATTTATGCTGGGTATAATTCTCATTCCATAATAAAGAATATACTCTCCGAAGTATTTCTAAAAATAATACTCAGTTTTGCATGAATTTTTTAACAGCAGCATATGTTCAATATAGAGGTAGAGTACATTACTCACGGGTTGTTAGTTGAATGGCTATGATTCTTCCACGCAATTTTTGCAAAGTATTCTGGATTTGTCCCTGGAAGGGGAAAGCAAGCTGTGTTGAAATACTTTGTTTACCCAAATAGTGCTAACATAGTATTTTAAATATTGTGTCATAAGAATTTGACCAAGAGACTCATTGTTACCAAAACTTTCTTTAGAACACAACTTAGGTCTAAAAATTAGATAAAGACTACTAAAACTGGTTGAGTTTTTGCTAACAGGACATCCTATTTGCATATTTAACACTAACATAAAAATAAAGACAGTAAGTGCATTTTATTTGAGCAATTACTAAATTGCTGAAACTTGAACACTCATTTTCGTATCAGTAACAAAACAGTTGCAGTGAAATACTGGAGTCTAAAATTTTTCTATAGGCTAGTCTAGAACCAAGTGCAAATAAAAGATGCTCAACAGGCCAGCGTGCTGTCTTGGAGGCAATTCCCTTGTCTGGTGAGGGGGTAAGAAACAGCAGTGGCAGCAGCCTAGTACTATATATTGAATCAAATACCTGAAAGCTTTTGTCAAACAATTCAGTCCCAAGTCTATCAACCCATCCTAAGACACAAGGAATAAACGCAGGAAATTACACAACCTTATCGCCCAGACCTTACAGAAGCACAAACCATACCATTAGCATGATTACCAGACACTCTGTATTACAGCCTTAATTTTGTCTCCTGATGGTTTTGTTTGCCTACACATCACCAACTTTTCTGTAGATAACTCTTTATCCAAATGTATTCCCGTATGTGTTAGCTATAGATGTTGCAGTTGTACTACTTACGTAAAAGAAAGGACACTGAATGCTAACATTTTTAAAAAATGAAATCCTAATACATATTTTTTAAAATCACTTCATTAAAAGAGGACAATGAAAAAATGTATTTTAACATACCATATTTCTCCATATGTTCTTTGCCAGCATTTGCAAACATCTGAGGTGCTACTGGAGCACTTGCTAAGCCATATTTATTTATCATAATTTCCAAATGTTTGTCCATTGGATTAGTTCTGTCTGAAAACTAAAAAGAAGAGAAAGAGTTATAAAGCAAGTCATCATTTACTTTTCTTTACAACATCGCCACGGAAGTGCCACGGATTTCAAGTAAAATAGAGGTTTTTCTGATATTTTAACAATTACACTCGACAGTATATTGCACTTCAGTGACATGTTTTGAAGGATTCATAATTTCCCAACTATAACAAAGAGTAAATAAACAGAAAATGCTTAACATTATAATCACTGCACTGATTCATGGCAAAGACCACCCCTATGCAATCTCTATCACAGGCACTATTTTCAGGAGAGGACTTCAGGTATTTTCCACCTCAACTTAAAATCCTATAGTTAATATAGTTCCAAGTTATAAAATTAATACTGTATTAGTATTTTCAGTGAAGCTTAGATGAAATATCGTAAAGCATGTTAAAGATAACTCTTACTCATTTCAATCAGTTGTTAAATTTAACATTTCTCACCCAAACTTCTGCATATGTTATCAAATTTGGCAGTTCTGTAGTTAAACGACATATGGGCTCTAATATTGCTTGCCATAAGGCAAAATACAAACAAAACCCCCACACTTCTCCAGTAAAAACAAAGAGACAAGAAAGAAAGGTTTACAGAAGCCCTTAGTTTTTGGGAAAGTGCGTTAACTGGTCAACTAAGTAAGCATCAAGCCAAAAGCCAGAAGACCCAGATTCTTTCTTTGATTTGCTGTCATTTTGAGAAAGACACTTCAATTGCTCAATGCTTCAGTATTCTATCTGGTATTTTCATTATTCCCTATTAACCCTGCCTTTAACTTATTCTTGGCAAAATACTAAAAGCATGACATACTACATAAAATTAATTCTAAAACATCCCATGTGAAATTTATACATCATAACTGCAATCAGAATCATAAAACTCATTAAAAGTTTCCGTTGATCAAAATAATGGTTTATTTTGTAATCACCTACAGCAACATCTTAAAGCAACTGGTATTTATGAGAATATGTCTCAGAGAATGAGGAGGTATATTTCATCTACGAACACATGAAACATATAAAATGTTTCAGACACTTACACCTGAAGCAAGGGATCCTTTTGCCATCCTCTCAAAGCCAAGTGCCAGAACACAATCTGCCAAACCTTAAAATAAAATTTGTGACTATTTAAAACACTATGTAATTATAAATGACATTATGTACTAACAACTATTCAATTACAAGAAATATACATAAACACCTACCAGCTGCTCTTCCTCTTTTCTTCATTTTTGAGAGAGAGTCAAATTGGGGTGGGAATGGTATTGATGCAAACATATTGATACTGAAGAATGAGAGATCACTACAGGGTTTGGGTTTATTTTTAAACTGTTTGACAGCAATTATCTTAGATGACCAAGCACTTATGTCTCTGCTACAAACACTAGACTAATCATACAGAATGTTACTATAGTTTTCATTACAGTAGTAATGTGCATCATTTAAGTGCAGTAAAGTATCAAAGTCCACAAAGGAACTGCAGAAGCAAAAGGAAACACTCATCTATCAGTTCAAAGCATAGTATGTAACAAGGCATTGCTCTCTTCCCCTCTCTTCCAAAAATGCGTTAATCAAACACTTGTGTTAACTTCAAGTTTAAAAAAAAAAAAAGGGGGGGGGCAAAAAAAAAGCTAAGCTTTTTAGCAGATTCTTCTCTCCTTTTCATCCTGCAGAGTCTAGTGTCTTGCAGTACTATAATGCAACTTGTTCTACACTACTCCAAACAATTCTTCCAGAAAAAACTTAACTGCCTTACTACTAACCAAGTTCATACAGCTTATGACACAGGAAAGGACATTTATATCCATATACGCTATCTTACTGCATCACAGACATAGTCTCTTAGGTGCACACGTAATGCTCTAGTTCATAGCGATAGTCTTTCTCTTTTAAGTGCTTGGTCTTATATTTGTATATACAACTGACCAATCTTTTCAGCTGAGTGAGGCAGAAAACACAATTTTGCCTATAAGGATAGGACATTTACAACTCAGAGTACTCACACATTCACTAGTTCTGTTCTTCATTCAAGTTGTATTTATAGAAATAGCGAATATGTATTACCCAGCCCCAGAGCAAAACAACTCACCTCCTTCTACTAGTTGTCTGGCCATGAACAAAGCAGTTGATCCAGTAGCACAGTTGTTGTTAACATTAATGATAGGAATGCCAGTTAAGCCCAAACCATGATAGATAGCTCGTTGTCCACAGGTTGAGTCACCTTTATACAGAGACACAACATTAAAATAAGGTACATACTCAAACTTCACTAGCAAAAAGAAATCCCACCATGTATGTGCAATGCTACCACTTAAACTGTAAACTTGAACTTCTGAACTGTCATCTTGAGTATGTCTTTCAAGTATCCACAGTACAAGAACCTTAGAAACAAGATGAAAATCATCAGATTTTAAAAACAGAAGTTTGTCCTGCTTCTGTGGTAACAGGCCATGAAGGTAACTGGACTGGAAGCAACATCTTAGAGGTGTGGCTACAGGTATCACAGCTGACTGACCCTACTTCAGTTGCCATAATACAGTCATTAATAGAGAAACAGGAAGAAAGTAAATGGAGAACTCTCTCTGGAATGGAAACAGATTTCCCCGTAATAGAAATCTGATTTTGACTGCTTTGAGAAATACATCAGGCATCTGTGAATTGGAGCGACAGGAAAAGGTTCAAACTAGTCATTTAACACCATCTCCTCTCAGTACAATAAGCAGTGACTGCAAGTTAAAAGCTTCTGCTGAGGGTGTCTACTAGAAATCTGTTTGAAGGTTGTGCTGGTTTTGGCTGGGATAGAGTTAATTTTCTTCATAGTAGCTAGTATGGGGCTATGGTTTGGATTTGTGCTGAAAACAGTGTTGATAATACAGGGATGTTTTCGTTACTGCTGAGCAGTGCTTACACAGAGTCAAGGCCTTTTCTGCTTCTCACACCACCCCACCAGCGAGTGGGCTGGGGGGCACAGGAAGCTCGGAGAGGACACAGCCGGGACAGCTGACCCCAACTGACCAAAGGGTCACACCATATGACGTCATGCTCAGCATATAAAGCTGGGGGAAGAAGGAAGGAAGGGGGGACGTTCAGAGTTACGGCGTTTGTCTTCCCAATAGTTATGCGTGATGGAGCCCTGCTTTCCTGGAGATGGCTGGACACCTGCCTACCGATGGGAAGTAGTGAATGAATTCCTTGTTTTGCTTTGCTTGCATGCATGGCTTTTGCTTTACTTTTTAAACTGCCTTTATCTCAACCCATGAGTTTTCTCACTTTTACCCTTCCAATTCTCTCCCCCATCCCACCGGGGGGGAGTGAGTGAGCAGCTGAGTGGTGCTTCATTGCTGGCTGGGGTTAAACTACAAGGGTCCTGCTGGCAATGAAGGCAGGGCAGCACTGTGTTGGTATGTGAACAACTCAGTTTTGCCTACATCAGCTGTGAAGCATTATTCTGGAGCCATACTAATGCACGTACTCTCAATAATCTTACACAGTACATTAAACCATGGTTATATGTCTGTAGGATTAAAATAGTTATGAAGCTCTCACAGAGTAGATCTCATCTATCACTTGGAGTTGAGTCCAAGCAGATATCTCTTACGTGCTCTTGGGCTGAAAGTGCAAGGACACAGTACGTGTTTGATCCCCAAAATAGCCCTAGCAAGTGTCTTCGAGTCAAGAGCAATGGATAAAAAAGCACATCCATTCTAGTGTACACACAGCATCACACAAAAAATAAAAGGATTTTCAAGTCTATTGCCATAAACATTATAATACATAAGTTTTGCACCACTTGAATAAACATACCACCTGATCTTGCTGAAAGAGCTACTTGTATAAAACACATTTGCAAGACACAATTTCAGGGAAGTCCTTCCATACCCGTGACTAGAACTGTAAACTCCACAAATAAACAGACATAGATCTGTGATCACTAAAAATAATAATTTTTAAAAAGTTTGAGAGAGTTCTACAAACTGACACGATTAATATTATAACCTGAAATCGATGGGATCCCCCCTACTTTATCCATACAGATGTCTGGAAATGTCACGGATGTCACATCCCAATCAAATGACATTACTTACCGTAAACATAACCCACACATGCCTGCTTCACTGCTGAATAAGGAATCCCAGCATCAGCTAAAGCCGCCTGGCCTAAAAAAAGTTTAAAAGTTGAAAAAAGTTTATAAGTTGAAGGAAAAAAAAAAGCAGCTCTAACAAGCATAATAAGCAAACCTAGAGTAGTATGTATGATTCATCCATTCACAAACAAGAAGAAAGAGCCGTAAAAATTCCTTATTATATGATGCGAATGGTTAATATAGTCCTGCATCTTAATTCTCATTAGGACAATTTTGCAGTATTTTGAGTTCTGAACAAGCTCTTTTATTAGAAAATCTCATGCAATCAATTCTGTGTTCATGCACAAAGGTTGTTTGTTCCAATGAAAGTATGTTTGAATAATATACGTAAGTATGAAACTATTTAAGTGTCCAATTCAGTTTTAACCTATCCTTTTGACTTCAGCACTGGAAGGCAGTGAGTTGAACAGGTCAGTTATGGATTTTGTTAAAGTGTTCTTTTTTTATCAGTTTTAGATTTGCTTTCTGTATGTACCTATTTACCAAACAGTAGCCGTTCCTTCGTATGCATAATAAAAAGATTAACTGTAAGACTTAAAAAAGTGTTAGCAATCAAACTAAATGCTTTCTTTATCATTAAATTACCTGCCTCCTTAGCCATGTCAGGATAATCAATGCTCTTCTCATTAGGCTTTGCGAACTGGCAAGAAAAAAAGAAAAGGAAAAAGAAAACCAGGAACAAATCACAGTGAGATTTAATATATCTTTTGCTCAAGTTGGCATATTTAAAAGTTTTATATTTAACTTAGAAACAGGTTTGTGAACTATCAGTTTTAAATAATGCAAACAATTTAATTTAATTGACCCAACAGTGCATGCACAAAACCTGCACAATTCCCAAATGCTACCGCCAGACCCTGTGATGGCTAAAAATAGTGCAATTTTACAGAAGCTGAGAACCATTTTTGCTTAGTCTTAAAGAAGATCCATGACTTGTATGGAGATGGACAATAACCCTGTCCAAAGCCTGTGGATGGGACAGAGAATAACTGTCATCTTCACTGATTTATTATAATACATGACATAATCTTCACTAAGGCTTTGAGGCTTTGATAAATACTTCCCTTCCACTTTATTTTATTTCGCTATACTCCTATTTGTAACAAGAAAATGCTTGTTCTTTCTACGGAGTTTAATTCTAAACAAGCCTCCCTTTCCCAAGCCTTATTCCACTTTGTTACAAATCATATCGTACCTTACCCCTCACCATTGGAGTAGAGGTGGTATTTCTATTTTCTTTGTAGTATGACTCTTTAGAGTCCACCAACAAATACGTTTTTTGCATTTTTACATCATTACCAGAAAGTGTCACTGCTAAAAGAAAGACTACTTATAGTTCTACAAATTATTTTACTTTCACTGTTAGTATATAAAAGTTAATTCGCTACCTCCTTATGCTTACCTCCCCAACTCCAGCCTTTCGCAACATTTAGCTGTGCTTTCTCTAGTGCCTCCTTTCCTTAATTTAGACAGAGAACCTTCATACTGAAGGTCATAAGAAAAATTAGTCAGTGAACTGATCATTGTAAAAGTCTGTAAGAGCAATTGATGTTACCTGGGCTAACAAAGAGGGAAAAAGAATACTGACAATTTCTCAAATCACACTAAACTGGTAACTGAGACGACCCACTTTTGAAAGTGAAAGGCATGGTCTGTGGAACTGACAGGAAACACGGATTGTTGTTTTGAGAAGGTATACCCGTTTTTAGCAGATATTACATGTTTAAGATTAAAAAAGGGGGAAGTATACAACCCTAAAAGACTTCATAATAAAATGCTTAAAACGCAATATGGTGTCTGACAAGTTTTAGTTGTCTCTTCCACGCTATTGTTCTTTCCTTGAGCACATCACAAATGAGTTTAAGGTGAGGTCCAATACCTTCCAAAACTACATTCTGTGATCCAGTCCAATAAACACAATTAACAGAATGAAGTCTTTTACTTTTTATTTCCTCCCCTATCACATCACATGCTGGAGAAATATCCATGCAGCAACAAAAACGTTTTTTAAAAAGTGGGGTTTTTTTCTGACTGCTCTAGCAAATATCAAAGTCGCCTTAAATTTCATCCACCAAGATAAAAAAGGTTCCTTTAGCTTTTGCTCCTCTTCGAAAGTGTGCCATACTGTGTGAACTCTGTGTTGACAACCGAATGACCAGCTAAAGAAACGCATCAGGAGAGTATCTGTAGGGCACCTGCTCTCTGCCTCCAGTTCTCCCTGGGCCCATCAGCTCTCCGGCCCTTCAGAGCGAGGGGACGAGCCCTTGACCAGAGCCTGCAGTTACGCGGGGACACGCTCGGGCCGCTCTAAGTCTGTTAGGATCCGTCCTCCCCGACATTATCAACCAAAGGTGAACTTTGAGCTGAGGGCGGCGGAGCCGCAATCACCCGGGCCTGACCCGCAGGCCCAGGCTGGGACCGCACGCCTCTCCTTGTCTGCCAATGCGCTCCTCAGACAGCACCCATATTTTGTGAGGGGCCTTCTCCCCACCTGGGGAGGAAGCGCTCGGCTCCCACAAGGCCGCCGTCCCCCGGC
>NW_009215717.1:0-8702 GCF_000690835.1 Fulmarus glacialis
GGTGTGACAGGGGAGCCCCCCTAAACCCTGCTGCACGCCATGCCAGAGATCTCCCACGGTGCCACCAACACGCTCCAAGGGGGCTGGTCCCCACCTCCCCTGCACCGCCACCCCCTTTAATTAAAAATTGAAATCATGTAATTGCCTCTTCATTAAAGCCAATTAAAGCCCGGCTGACGAGGGAGGAGGTGGCACATTTTGCAACTCGCCGCGGAGATGAGAAAGCGCACACCGCAATTACGGTGTCTGTTTGCTTTGCCTTCACCCAACGTCTTAATCAGGGCTGGCTTTGAAATCGGACCCCAGGTGAAACGGCGCTGGCGGGTTCCTCGCGCCCAGCAAACCCCACGTACTGGTCGGGCTGGGGGCTGGGAGAGGCTGGCGCACCCCCGCGTGGGGAAGGGGGCCAAGCTGCCTCCTCTTCCTCCTCTGCCTCCTCCTCCTCCTGCCTTGCGCCCGCAGACAGGGCCAAGCGCGGAGGAGGGATTCGCAGGGGGATGGGGGATGGAGACCGAGACTCCTCCCTGCCCGGCTGAGGAGCCCCCCGGGCCGGGGGCTCGCTGGGCTGGTGCCTGCAGCTCTCTCTTTTGCTCTCCA
Organism: Fulmarus glacialis; assembly: GCF_000690835.1. Lineage (NCBI taxonomy): Eukaryota > Metazoa > Chordata > Aves > Procellariiformes > Procellariidae > Fulmarus > Fulmarus glacialis. The sequence goes on from NW_009215717.1 coordinate 598, forward strand.
TCTCTCAGGGATGCTTAAAAAGCCGCCGGCGGCTCTTCACCGGGGCCAGGAGCACCCGCACGGGCGGTCCCCACCCTGCTTGGTTTGGGGAACCGCACAGTGGGGGTGCGCCTTCCGAGGGCTCCTCGTTTGCTCTCCCTCGCCAGAACAGTAATGAGTTCACAGGGGGTTCAGTCCCAAACGAAACGGGGTATTTGCCACCTCCTCGGCCTCACTGTGGGGAAAGGGACCGAAACCCTGGTTCCCAGAAGACACAAGATGAAGCTGGGGGTGGCGGAAGGGAGGGCTCCATTCCCTCTTCTCCTTGGCCAGGAGATCCCGACACGAGCCAAGCCATCTCCGTGACCGCAGGAGTTTCCAGCCGAAGAAACACTACCAAGTCTACAAGCGCAGAGCCGAATACACATGCAATACTGCAGCGTTGCTGCTCGAGATGCCGGCTCAGTGATTTACCCTCTTGCTGCCCGGCTTTGAAATGCCTGAGCAAGCAGCCCTTGCGAACGCTTTGTTGCACACACCGCACTTGCCTACGTTTTGACTTGAACCGTGCTTATTAACCTCTTTTTTTTTTTTTGGTATAATAACAGTCCAGCGTTCTTTGTAGGCGATCTTTCTTCAAAGATCTCCTTTGTGATCTTTTCATAGGCTAAGCAACAATTCATCCTATATAAATCTCAGATTGAAAGTACATAATTTGTTTTTCCCTGCTTTTTTTGAAGCGGTAAGAGATGAAACGGCTTAGGGGAATGTCAGCAGCAGTTATATCTTAATTGCTTTTTCTCTGCATCAAACCGCCTTGAACTATTCACTTGTGTGCAGAAGCTCTACGTGACCTTTACAGCAAGTGCTTTAACTCCCCTAACAAGTTATATCCCATCGCCGACTTCAGGAGTTTGCTTTGGTACTGTCTCCGATACTAATTTGGAACCCAACCCTCCTTCTCTCACGCTTTTTCTGTCCAGGAAAATCAAAGAGTTTCAAACGTGCCTTGAGTCAGGAGCATGAAAAGGAAGAAGGAAGACTAGATAACTGGGTGAAATAAAAAATAATATAAAAAAAGGAAAAAAAAATCCCAACCCCCTCCTAAGTGTGACCTTACCACTGTTGGCCAAGTAGGTGTTAATGCTAAAACACGAAGGTACATTCCTCCTTTACCCCTAAAAGATGGACGAGTGTGGACTCAGCAACCGCCAGGGTGAATTTGCTTTGCGAAAAGATCAGTTTAACAGCTCACAAAGAATATTTGCACGGTGCAAAGACTATTTGCATTGGTGATAGACCAATGGTCCTTCTTTTCCAGCATCATCCTATACTCTTTGGGTTTTGCCCCAAGTAGAGGCAAATAATTATTTTATGGTTTGGGGTTTTTTTTTCCCCCCTTTGGGTCATGTTGCATAATGAGTAAATTCCTTTCCATACCGTTTCCCTTCTCTTCAGCCTTTTTCTTAAGCTGGGATGGGTCTGGTATCGGTTATGTTTAACTTGCAGATGCAGGACAAGCAGCGAGGCAGGGGCGAGTCAACAAGAGGCCACTGCATCACTGACGACAGCTCCTTCGGGAAAGGAAAATTTGCTAGGAGGGTTTTGGTTTTTTTTTTTTTTTGCAGCGCGGGACTTTTACCAGGAAGGCTCGTACAAGCCGGGAGGCTGCGTGGAGCCGCGCTGGCAATTGGAGCGCACGCTCGCCGGGTTGTGTTAACCTGGTTTGGCATCCCCACAAGGTGTCCGGATTCCCACGGTAAAAACCGGAGGGTAAGGCGGCTTGTGCAAGAGGCGAGCGCGCTGCTGGGTGGAGCGTGCGTTTTTGCTTGTGTAATGGCGAGGTGAACAAGCAGAGAGGAAAGCCGGTCTGGAAACAAAAGCTGGCACTTGGCGAACAGCTCGGTCTTCATTCACATGATGCTTCATTAACAGTGCGCAGACTTGGATTTTAATTTTTTTTTCTTTTTTTCTTTTTTTTTTTTTTTCTTTTGATACTTGTTGAACCTGAGTGACTTAAGGCGTTTATTGTCAGGGCTTCCTGGCTCTGGCCCGCAAGAGGCTGGAGGTATTTAGGACAGCAGTATGAGCATATGGAAAGAAAACAGCTCTGCCTGTTATTAGTGTGATGACTATGAACTGCTTGGGAAAGGCAGGATGAAGGTTTGTCCACGCACAGCTCACGGCGACAGAGCTGTTTGCACGCTGATTATAGTGAAAAACATGGGCAACAAAGGTAAAAATTGTGAAGCCTTCAGCTTCAGGGGAGAAGTCCTGAACAGCTACTATATTGGCACAAAATCCATGCCTCCCAGACTTCATTTGGGAAATAACACAGATATTTATCCGGGGGAAGAGGCAGAGGATAAAGAAGGATGAATGCAGCACTTTCTTTTTTTTTTTTTACACATTGCCATTTAAACAGACTACCGAGAAGTGATTTGCAGGAGCCCAAAGTAAACTTCTTCGTGCTTTTCCAAAAGCCACACGTTGGTGGACATGAAAAGCCAGGGGACCAGGTGAAGTTTAGCTATGCCAAGCCTTTGGGGCACATAACGTGTGCTCCAGCGGTGGGAGAAGCAAATCTCCCATCCAGCTTGCATAATCCACTACTTGCGCTTATTTGAAAGGATGTTTCCTCCATTTTCTGGCTGAGCTATAACCGCTTCCAAAAGGGCTCGAGTCAGGATGCTTCAGAGGAAAGTACAAATTTCAAGCACAAGTTCAGAAGGTTATGTGCTACCTCAGTGTAACGTCAGGCAGCCGGGGCACGTCTCACATCTTAAACTTGCCTCCTGAATCACCGAGCTCGCAAGGAGCGAGCGATTTCCTTGTGCCGTAACTAGTTCGACGTGCTCCTCTCCAGCGTGGGCCCCTGCGGACCACGCTGTGCTGAGCTGGCTTCCTCGGCAAGAAGACCTCATTTGCTTGAGGAACTGCCGTCAAGGCAGCATTTAACTGGGGATGAATTTATTACGAGTCTCCTTTATTTTAAAACAGGAAAAGCCTGTTTAATAAGGAGAGTGGAAACGCGCAGAGACCATTTTAATTTTTCCAGCTACCACAAATCCTAACCAGATAGCAAAACCCAGATAACTGAGCTTAACTGAAATTGGACCGAAAGCCTACAGCTCTCGGTTATCCCAAATACCAAGCTCCCATGAAGGTACCCTAACGCTGTGCAAAAGGCTCCTGAAAAACCACAGCCCGTCCCCGATTTTCAGCTGGAAGGAGAGTATTTGCCATTTGTTTCTGTATCAGATAGGGCAGCGGGGTAGCACCTCCAAGGCTTTCTTCCTAGACAACCGAGGCACTGAGAAGCTATTAATCACACTGCAGCCCGAGTAGGCGACACGCCAAATTAATCTCACTTGGAGCACTTCCAGCTTCTTCAACTTTCAGACCCAGAAATGGAGCTTTTTTTTTTCCCCCCCTCAAATGAGAAGCTACCGACATAAAGATTGCATCAAAAGAGCATGTTCCCACAGACTAAACTTCACAGTTTCTTTTATCAGGTTGCTGTGATGGTAATCAGGCATGTACGCATGTAGACTCACTTTTTTGGTATCACGTCACCATTTTTAAAACTTCCCACTTTAATTTTCCATCAGGGCCCCAATTTATTTGTCTTAAGACAGTCTTCAGAAAACACCAATATCGATTTTTTAAATTTTATTTTATTTTCCAACAGTTAATCACTCTTATCTCCTTTTCGCACACCCGCACTCCCTGTATTTACCATCCAGCCTGGATTTGTCCAGCCGTGGCATTCTGACAACCAACCCATCAGTTCTTGATACTCTCTTCTGCTGAAGGAATGAGCTGAGTTGTTCAAGTACCTGTTAGTTACTTTTCCCGTAAACAAAGTCTATAAATAACCATCTGAAAACAGAAGAGTCTATAAAATGCTCATCTTTGCCATTATCAGCTAGATCTGTAATGGCAAGAGCACGGCTTGGTTTTGACAAGATCGGTTTTCTAGTAGGCTGTGTCGGCTGGAGTTAACTCTGCTTTAGCGAATCCCAGCTCAGCTTTCCCATCTCTTTCCTGAGGATGAACATCTCGCTAGGCAGCTTCGTTACCCACCCATCTCATTTGCGCTCCCTGAACGCTGGCACATTTGCTTTCCATGTTCTGGAATTTCCCGTTTTCTCAAAATTAAAGTTAGCCTTTCGGGATTCATGCACATAAATTACTTTGGTGTGCTCATTTGCAGATGTTTATCTCCAGGTAGCAGCACTCCTTTTTAACCATGTAGTGGAAAGTACTTCTTTAGGATGGGGGAACTGTAATTCGATCTCTTTTGAAATAAAAAAAGCTGGTCAAATACCTACATTTGATGTGCCTAACTTCACTGGCACTGTTATTGCATGTGTGCAAACTCCATTCATTATTCCTCCCCGTCAGACATGCCTTCACGCTGTTCTCTGTGCCTGCCGTAGTACACTATACCCTAATGACTGCTTACAGAAACTTTTTTAAAATAAAGTCCAGAACCTATTCCTGCCTTCTTCCCCTTACTCCTGCCATCAACACTGCAACGTGTCACCTGAGCATTAGTGCTACGCATTTTCTGACTGCAAGGTACTGAAGTAGGGATATCTTAACATCATAAACCAGTTTATGTCCCCCAGCACCTCATTTAGTCCATGACCGAATTGCATAGATCATGTGGAATCTTTAATAATGATGCTGCCCCCCAAAAACCCCAAATCCTACAAAACATTCCGGACCGTTTACTTGCAAATTGAGCAAGTTTGTTGTGATTTACATCAAAGAACTCTGTAATGCAATATTTACAAGGGCTTCTTTTCTTTGGCTTTTGACAAAGGAAACTAGCAGGATGTTCAGCCAAAACAGCTCGCACAGCCCTGGTTAAACACTTCACCGTTCACTACCGAAAGTCTAAGGGATATTCCTTTAACCTAGGAAGCATTATGGACTAGACAGGCACCAAAGATCATGTTTCACAACTTTTAATAGAATATTCTATCTATTCTGTACAAATTGAAAACACCGTATTAAGTTACAAATGTGTAAGGTAAGGCTGGAGCACTCTACATGCCTGGTCACAGTGTTGATACAGCTGCTATTCAACTGCTGCCAGAGGTTGGCAATGGATGCTGAAACTAGAAACGTGTACCTGAAGTGCTACACAACAACAAAAGGTAGTTTTGAAGACTTCAGAGCTTTAAATAAAACAGACTGTGGAATGGAGTAATTTCAGTGTTGCAAGTAAGACACCAAAACTTCAGATTTATTGAATTGAATTTTGATAAATTTCTGTGTTCATAGTGAAAGGTCCTTCCATGCTGGACACTAAGCAGTAAGACTACTGGACAGTTTCTGGTTCTTTGGCTGCAACCCACTTCCACCAACAGCAACAGCCTGGCCTTTGCATTTTGATCTTCATCCAGAAGAGTTGCCATTTTGATGCAAGTTCATTTCTTCTGTCTAGACTACTACATTGAGACCAATTCAAATTTTTTTGTTTTACAAGTACCCATATTGTATGCAAAAGAGGAAGAAGATTTTTCAAGTATATTAAAAACTATTAAAAAGCACTAATTCTGTCAAAGTACTTACAAACATGAATAAATAAATAGTAAGATGAACAACTAAGTCTCAAATATGACACCCCCTTCAATTGTTTTTACTGAGATAATAAATATGACATTTAAAGCTGCTCAAGCACTAGTTCAATTTGTAGGTTGCAAGAAACATTAAAAAAGGGGGAGGGAACTAGCAAAAAAGTCATATTGCTCTATCTGTTTCAGCTACCATACATGTAATCCATTTACTTTAGCTTCTCAGCACATTGCTATTCCACAATTTTCAATGTTTAACAAGAAAATGGATAATCCTCACTTGGTAGTCTGGACTATTCCCCTATGCATAGGGCAAAAGGCTCTAAAGGCCTATTGACATACTTAGCTACAGTGTACCAACGGCTGTAGAGTGTGCTTTATTGAAACCTCATATTTCCCAAATGCATTTAAGTTGCCACTGTACATGTTAAGCAATAAAGAAAAGTTAGTGAAAATCATGCATTTTAAAACAAATTAATTTTAAGCATTGTTAACAAGATTGTGCTGCAGCGATGGAATATCCTGAACTGCAGGCCAGGTATCCAAGTATTTGTTACAAGTTGTTCAAATATCACTTCCAAGTGGTATTTCCTTATTACTGTTGTTTGCATTCAGCAGGTTGGCTGGAATCTTTCTGTTTAAAGGGAAAAAGAAAAAAAAAAACAGTTAAAAATCAAAATGGCATATAAGAAAAAATTCAAACAAATAAAAGAAATCGGCTATGCAGTTTTGAATTAGCTAGAGATATCATAAGCATGTACAAAAAAGCTACATGTAAACTCAAGCTAGATCACAAAGGTCTGAACAGCAGTCACCATACTTATTGGGTCCCCCCCCCAACTGCTTGGTACCCCATATTTTTCATCTACATTTGCATTCTTTACACTCCATCCAGTAGACCAAGGTTCAAACAAACAAGAAAGCAAAACACCTTCTGCTCCCCCCCACCAGAGGCTCAATTTGACTTTCAGTTCCTATTAAACAGTTTAACAATAAACTGCCACCTCCTCGCTAACTCTGAGGAGGGAGGAAGGCAGGGAAGGTAGGCTGCTTATTCTGCAGCACGTTTGAGTTTTTCCTTAGAAGCCTTGCCCTTTCTGCTAAGGTGATAAAAATGTAATTAATGTGTTGATTTCTTCTAGGTTCTGCATCACCAGCAGGTAACTATTCAACAGTTTAACACTGGGCAAGAAGTCCACATGTTAATCTGAATATGTAAAAGTAGAAACACCTTCTTTAGGTAGTAAAACAACTTCCCCTTTGGCAAAAGGAAGTGTATTTGGGCAGGAGAACAAGTACTCAAACAGCTAAGAACTTCAGGTTTTACACTGCACTTCTTGCTTTTTTGCTGTAAAATCAGATCCTTAGAAAGCAGGAAAATTTATTCAGTGTATTTCCTGTTTGCTTCTCCCTTTACTGTTCTTAATATAGTTTATTATTATCAAATAGCAGTCACAGAAATCTGCTGAATTCTAGTAAAGAAAAATACAGGCGTAAAACATGACACCTTGAATGTCACTGACCGCAAAATAAAATGTTTCTTAGTAACTATCCTAAAGAAAAGCTTTATGTGTTGTAAAAGAAGCAAACATGCAAGAGTTCATTACACATCAAGTGACCAAGAGCTAAGGCAACTTAAGCATTTTGCCTGTAGTGAGGAAGAAACAGGTGCAACTAAGATTCCTTATCCTAAGTTTTGCCCTGATAATCTGCACTAAACCCAGACTATTCTTCTCTTCCTCACCTAAACTGCTTATGGGTTATAGCGGTCACTATCATTCCCACTGGAAGTCTGGATTAAAACCAAATGCTGTCTCTTCTGCACAGACATGCCAAAGACCTTTCAGACTTCTTCCTTGTGGTTTTCCTCCCCCAGCACATCTGGCTAACTTTGTACTCTCTCACCTGCCTGCGGTTCCAAATAACACTGATGTGAATTCATTTTCACTGATCTGGGACTAAATGCAGCATGAATTCCCTCTTGAAAAGAGGGATATGTCTATACAGAACACAAGATTAGCATTCTCTCAGTTTAAAAAAAAAAAATCTGACTGCCACTGGTAATACACTGCATGCTATTTGTTTCCATTTAGAGGCAGGCAAAAAACAGAAACATTTTTATCAAAAAGCTTTCTGAAGGTATCTATTTTTCTTGTAACTGCTTTTTACTTGAACATGACCACAGAGTAGTGCACAGCATCACTTCCTCTCCCCCATGCATTCTGGGTAACAGCCATAATCAAGTTACAAACCAGTTATTTAGAAAGTACCTAAAAGTCTGTCTATCTGCTTCCTTCCTATTCACCTGTTATATTTATATCAGGCACACTTAGGTTGACCACTGCAACCATTTCAGCCAAATTTTAATTATCAACCAAACCCCTTATTATATTTTCTAATAAACTTCATTATCTTTTCTTTATACTTGTCTTTATTTCTGTAAACATTTGAATTGCATTATTGCTTATAAATCTTTATCCTGTAAAAACTGAGTCACAGAGATTACAAAGTTCTTTAAGGACCTTTCAATATTGATAA